>NC_057799.1:82664340-82942342 GCF_018294505.1 Triticum aestivum
CCCAGCCGGCCAGCCCACCTCTCCCCCTCGCCCCCTTCCCTGTTCCCCCGACCGGGGTCGGAACAGGGGCCGTCCCCGCCGCACCCCCTCGCCGGCGACGGGGAGGATAAGGGCGCCAGCTCCCCCCGCCTCCTCGGGCCTCTCTCCCACTCACCCCCCCGCTCTCCCTCTCGTTCGCTGCGCCTCCCCCGTCAGATCCACCTCCCTCTCACCTTCGATCCCCACCGCCCGAGCGTGCTCGCCGCCGTTCACCGTCGTTCCCGCGGCCACCGTTCCGACGAGCAAGCTAGCTAGGTCGGGGAAGCACAGACGGCGGCGAATCGACGATGAAGTTGTCGGCGGCCGAATATTGTAGATGAGCTCAGGGACGGCGCTGCGGGGCTTCTGGCGGGGCGTGGCTCGGTGAGGGGGTCGAGGACGACGTCGCGGAGCTCGGGGATGCGTCGGAGAGGCGAGGGGGTGTCTCTGGCTATTGGTACGGCGATTGGCAGCGACGGGCTCCGCTCGGTGGTGCTCGGGAGAGAGGGCAGGCGAGGAAGAGACACGGGAGAGAGGGGAAGAGGCAGAGGGGTCGAGGGGAGTGTGTGGCACCCTCGGGTGCCTCCAGCGGCGAGCAGGTAAGCAGGAGGTGGCCGGTGCGTGGGCGCGCGCGGCGGCCACACGCCCTCGTCCTACTGGCGAGAGGTGGGAGATGACTGGCAGCGGCGCTGGGCTGGGCCGGCCAGGTGGGCTGGCCAGCTGGGCTGCGATAGGTGAGGCCAGGTAGGTTTCCTTTCTCTCTCTTTTTTTATTTGTTTCTGTTTTCTAATATTCTGTAGTCTTTAGGGCTTTATTAAGAATACTTAGACACTTCCAAAAATCATGAAACTACTCATAATCACTGTTGGGAATATATCCTACAGTAAACATTTTAGTTTATGATTATTTGAGCATTTAAAATATTTAAAAGCATTTAAATGCCCAAATGCAAATAGAGTATGATTTAATCCAGAGCCCAAATATGTCATGGAAAAATGTGCATCACCTCTGGTTACTGTTTCCAGCATTTTCCAAGAATGATGAACATTTTTGAAAGCCATTTGGATTTACTGGAAATATTTTGGTTGAACCTAGTGAATTCCTTTAATGCTAGGGTTTAGGCAATCCCCATTTCAAGTTTCTTTCAAAGTTTAAACATTATGCACACATGAAGTTAGCCTAGTGCAATGTCAGAAGCTAGGGATGTGACACCTGCGGTCTTGGATTTGGCTTCGGGTATAACCATGGTGGTGAAATACCGGTCTTCTTTTATGACGCTCATGGCCCATCTGACACGGAACATCGGGACCTTCTCTCCAGCGTAGCTCGGCTCCCAGATCTCCTTGATCCTTCGGTAGTATCTGTCCTTGTCGTTACCGGTGTAGGATTCCATCGTTACCCCGGAGTTCTGATAACCATCGCTCTTCATGTCCTTGTCCTCGGTGTAGAATGTGTAGCCGTTGATATCGTACGCCTCATACGTCATCAGGTTGTGCTCGGCGCCCTGTGACAAGGCGAATATGAGTTGTTCTTCTGCGGAAGAATCCTCATGTAAAGGGTACGACAGAAGCTTCTGCTTGAACCAACGCGTGAAACATGAGTTGTGCTCTTTGATTATATCTCCGTCCGTCTTCTGTTGGCCTCGGTCATTGTACGTCTTCTCAATAAACGTTTTGTGCTCTACCACCCAAGGATCGACCACGTCTATGTGTTGTAGCGCAACTTGGTTTGCTCTTTCAAAGTCGGCGAGTTGACCATCGAAGTCGACATGCATTTCACGGTGACCCTCACGGTGACCCCATCCAGCGAGCCTGCCGAGGTGCCTGTTGACGGGCAGACCAACGGGGTTCTCGATGCCTAGATAATTCGTGCAGTAGGAGATGCACTCTTCGGTCAGAAAGCCCCTGGCTATGCTTCCCTCTGGACGTGACATGTTGCGAACGTATCCTTTGATGACACCATTCATCCTTTCGAACGGCATCATGTTGTGCAGGAACGTCGGCCCGAGTTGGATGATATCCTCCACGATATGGACCAGCAGATGCACCATAACGTCGAAGAATGCGGGCGGGAAGTACATCTCAAGCTCGCATAGTATCACCACGATCTCTTCCTGTAGCCTTCTGAGTTGCCTCACGCCAACCGACTTCCGAGAGATGACGTCGAAAAAGTTGCATAGGCCAAATAGCGTTTCACGGACGTGCGCGTCCATGATCCCACGGATTGCAACTGGAAGTATGTGCGTCATCAGCACGTGACAGTCGTGAGACTTCATCCCGCTGAACTTCTGCTTCGCTGAGTCTAGGTATCTGCTTATCTTCCCCGCGTAACCGTAAGGAAGTTTTACTCCTACGAGGCAGGTGAAAAACTAATCGATCTCCTCCTGACTTAGAGTGAAGCACGCGGGAGGGAAGTCATTTCCGGTCTTCTTGGCCTTTTTGCCTTTGCGACGACTTTCCGTGTCCTGCTTCGCCTCATCATCATCATCATCATCATCATCATCATCATTAGCGTGAAGCTCCTCCCTGATGCCCATTGATTTCAAGTCTGCCCTTGCTTTCGGCCCATCTTTGGTCCTCTCTGGCATGTTGAGCAGGGTACCAAGCAGACTCTCGCACACATTCTTCGTGATATGCATGACATCAAGGCTGTGAGGCACACGGTGGATCTTCCAGTACGGCAAGTCCTAGAAAACAGACCTCGTTTTCCATACCTTCAGCAGTGGCTCTGGCGCCTTTAGCTTCTTTCCTGGCTCTGGCGCCTTTTGCTTCTTTCCCGGCAGTGGGCAATCTTTCCAATTTTTCAACAGCTCGTCTATTTCCTCGCCGCTCCTCGTACGCGGGCGTCTTCGGGGTTCGGTTTCACCATCGAACAGATCCTTGCGTTTCCTCCACGGGTCATCGTCGCGAAGCCACCTTCGATGTCCCATGAACACGGTTTTCGAAGACCCGGGATCTCTATCTAGCTGGCGATACGTTGTGTCATCCATGCACCTGACGCATCCAGAAAATCCGTGGACCACCTGCCCCGCGAGATATCCGTAACCGAGATAGTCGTGCACCGTCGTGAGCAGTGCGGCTCTCATAGGGAAATATTCTTTCTCTGCGGCGTCCCACGTATTGGCTGGCGTTTTCCACAGCGTGTCTAGCTCCTCTTTCAGCAGCCCCAGATACAGATTGATGTCGTTCCCTGGTTGTTTCGGCCCTTCAATTAGCATACTCATGTGAATGTACTTCCTCTTCATGCACAACCAGGGGGAAGGTTGTACATCCACACAAACACAGGCCAGGTGCTATGTGTGCTTCTCTGGCTGCCAAACGGATTGACTCCATCGGTGCTCGCGCCCAGCACGATGTTCCTTGGATCCTTCCCAAATTCTGGTTGTTCGAAGTTCAACGCTTGCCACTGGCTCCCATCCTTAGGGTGACTCAGCATCTTGTCTTTTTTATTTATCTCCGGATCATTTGCGTCATCTTCTCGCTTCTTCTCCTCCCTATCCGCGTGCCAACGCAGGAGCTTTGCTACCTTACGGTCCGCGAAATACTGCTGCAGACGAGGAGTGATCGGAAAGTACCACACCACTTTTCGAGGAGCTTTCTTCCTCTTCTTGTATCGGGTGACGCCGCACACCGGACATAGGTAGACTCTGTGTGCTCGTCCCGATAAATGATGCAATTGTTCATGCACACATGGTATTTCACGTGCGGTAAATCCAGAGGACACACGATTTTCTTCGCCTCCTCGAAACTGGTCGGGCACTTGTTCCCCTTGGGAAGACGTTCGTGCCAGAATGACATGTTCTCGTCGAAGCATGCGTCGGTCATTTTGTGTTTTACCATCATCTCCAGAGCCATGAGCGTTACTTTCAGGTGGGTATCCTCGGGCCTGCATCCTTCATACAATGGAGTAACCGCGTCTATCTCCAGTTGATCCAGCTTGGCTTTCTCTCGGGCGGCAGCTCTTGCGTTATCCGTCTGCTTGAGAAGCAGCTCTTGAATATGAGGGTCCTGCACCCAGCCCATCGATGGTCCATCGTCGTCTGCTCCGCCGGCATCTTCATCTTCATGATCATGCCCTTCGTCTGCTCCCGCATCTTCCTCATCATCACGTCCGGCATCTTCTACATGATGACTATGTACAGCATCACCGCCGTGATCATGTCCTGGAGATTCTTCGTCTTCTCGCCCGCCCGAGCCGCGGTGGTTGTCTTGCTGCCCATCCTCATTTCTTGCCCGACCCCCATGGACGACTTCATAGTCATCTTCATCACCTTGCCACTGATAGCCATCCATGAAACCACGCAAGAGCAGGTGGTCCCGCACCTGCCCGGAATCCGGGTCCGCAATAAGGCTCTTCAGCTTGCATCTTCGACACGGACATCTTATCTCCGTCTCGTTCTTTTCAAGCATCTCGGCCTTCGCGGAGCTCAAAAACATATTCACGATGCCTTCGGTCATCGTGCGGACCATGGTCGCCTGCGGGGTAGAGCAAAATGATATTTTAGAACCAAGAAAAAATTTGGCATGACTTTCCCTAAAAATAGGACCAAAAAGAATGCATAGTGCCAAAATTCTCGCCGAAACGGAAATGAATCAACATTCCGGCAAAATATTGGCAACTATCGCATTTCAAATACCGGTACCTGCAAACACAAACATATATGCAACACCACAAACATATGCAACACCACAAACATACATAGATCTAGCTAGGCCATAAAAAGTGCATGTGCACGTTGTTCGAGAGGGAGAACAACATAAAGATAGCTTCCCCCTTACTTACCTATCAAAAAAAGGTAATTTAACCACTTAATTTGGATGAATTTATGGTGCAAATGAGGTGAGGAGGAGGAGGCAGCCGAGACAAGCTTGGAGGAGGAGGTGGAGAGAATGAAGTGGGGAAAGTGAGTGGGTAGGTGTGGCTGTCCAAAATATCTAGCTCGTCCCAGGTTACTAATGGCGCACCACCACCTAATGCGCCATTAGTAACCCTGGCTACTAATGGCGCACCTGCTAGCGGTGCGCCATTAGTAGTTTTGCACCCAAAAAAACACTAATGGCGCACCAGGTAACAGTGCGCCATTACTAGTTTAAACTAGTAATGGCGCACCGTTCCCTGGTGCGCCATTAGTAGTTTTGCAAAAAAATAAAAAATAAAAAAATATAGTAGTGGCGCACTATGTGGCTGGTGCGCCATTACTAGTTAGAACTAGTAATGGCGCACTGTGCCCTGGTGCGCCATTAGTATGTTTGGAATAATTAAAAAAATTTTACTAATGGCGCACTCTGTGGCTGGTGCGTCATTAGTGTCTTTCACGCTAATGGCGCACCAGCACATGGTGCGCCACTGCTATATAGCAATGGCGCACCACATGTCTGGTGCGCCATTAGTGGCCATTCCATCTATAGCCCTTTTCCTAGTAGTGTAGATCTCTAAGCAATAAGGTTAACGATGAAAAATTATGAAGATATTAAATTGGTTAGGTCCAAGTGTAAATCGTGTGAATCTCTTTCCATCCTCAAAGTTTATTAGAGTTTGAGTGGAGGGATGAAGATCAATCGAGCTTTAAGGTTTGTCAATGGTGGAGAAGCTTAGATGTAGGATTATGACTAGAGCTCGAATATGGGCAAGTATATATACCTTCCACACCAAATCTGACCATTGCCACCTCGTGGACATGGGCTAAATGGCCACTAGAGACAAAACCATATACCTAAGGGACCCTCGGGTCAAGACGGGAATCCAGGCTATCTAGAGTAAAATCTCTACCCCATAGACCCGAGGGGTTGAAGAACCAGAGAGCCCGACCCGTCCATTGAGATAGCCAAGAGGCGGAGGGAGACCTCGGGCATGGAGTCCGATGGCTTGGTGACCCATGTTATCTAGAGAGTTTTCTATGGACCCCAAGGACCCGGGGGTCCTAGCAACAGACTGTTTTGGCTAAGGTTTTAACCAGTATTTGAAGTAACACTAGTAGAAAACAGGGCTTTCGTTCGGGCATGGCAAGCCCATTAGTCCCGGTTCAGTGACGAACCGGGACCCATGGGGGCATTCGTGCCGATTCGTGAGCCCAGGGGGCCGGCCGGGGCCTCGTGGGCATTGGTCCCGGTTCGTATAGAACCATTTGTCCCGTTTCGAGGCACGAACCGGGACTAATGGGCCTCGCTCCTGGCCCACAACCATTGGTCCCAGTTCTTGGCATGAACCGGGACTGAAGGCCTGGATTTAGTACCGGTTCTAGCAACGAACCGGGACAAATGAGCTGCCTATATATACCCCATCGCCGTAGCAGAGCACTCCACAGTGCTCTATTTTTTCTGGCCGTCGAGGGGAGGGCATTCGGTGCTCTAGCTCACCTCCTATGCACATGAGGTGTTCGATGAAATGTCTGAGCCACACTAGTTAATCTTTCTCCTCTCAAAACTCGACCTCCGAGCTCCATTTTCCCCGAGATTTGTCTAGGTTTAGCGGTCCGTCACGTCCCGTCCCCGTCTTCACCGCCGTCGATCGCCCGCACCGATCTCGTCGCCAGCACCACCGTGGTGAGCCTCTTGTTCTTATCTTCTTTCCGAAAGAAAAAAAATTCTTACTTCAGATAGATACTTGTCTAATTCTGTTACTTTTATTATTCCTTCTTATTATATAGTGCGATGGTTTTGGTATCCGCCCCCGTCGGCCCTCGTCCTGACTATGATTCGGATGTCATATATATTATCTTTATAACTATTGGTTCATTTATTGTTTATGAAAATTATGCCGACCAACGTGACATAGATTTTATTTATCTAGGAGGTATGTGAACCGAAAATTCCAACCGACCCTATTGTCGAGAGGTTAAATTTAGTTGAAGAAGAAAACAATTTCTTGAAGGAAAAAATAAAAAAATTGTGGAGGAGAAGATGATATTGGAGTTGCATGTTGCGGATGTCGTCGATGATCACAAGACCAAGATGGATGCAATGCGCTTGAAGATTAGAAAGATTAGAAAATATGCCATTCATACCGAGGCTTGGTATCATTATGCCGTTGGATCAATTGTTACCTTGGTTGCGATTATGATCGCATTTGTTTTCGCATTGAAATGTTTTACATAGTTTCAATGTATGGTTTAATTAATTAGATGCTCTGGAGAGCTATATGTTGTTAGATGAGAACTATGTATGTACTTTATTTTTAATGTGATGATAAACTTCTATTAATTTGGTCACTTAATTATCTATTCATGATGTTCTGTAATGGTTTTTGACACACTTAATTATATATAATGCACGCAGATGAACCGGCAATGGATGTACGGTGACAGACACACCTCCGAGTACATTAAGGGAGTGCATGATTTTCTTGAAGTGGCTGAGGCAAACAAGCAGAATGGTTTTATGTGTTGTCCATGCCCTACATGTGGAAATATGAAGTCTTACTCTGACCGGAAAATCCTTCACACCCACCTGCTTTACAAGGGTTTCATGCCACACTATAATGTTTGGACGAGGCACGGAGAAATAGGGGTTATGATGGAAGAAGGCGAAGAAGAAGAGGACGATGACAACTATGTGCCCGCTGAATACGGTGATGCTGCAACGGGGGAAGCTGCTGAAGATCAAGAAGAACCAGACGATGTGCCCAATGATGCTGCAACGGGGGAAGCTGCTGAAGATCAAGAGGAACCAGTGCCCGATGATGATGATCTCCGCCGGGTCATTGTCGATGCAAGGACGCAATGCGAAAGTCAAAAGGAGAAGCTGAAGTTCGATCGCATGCTAGAGGATCACAAAAAAGGGTTGTACCCCAATTACGAAGATGGCAACAAAAAGCTCGGTACCGTACTGGAATTGCTGCAGTGGAAGGCAGAGAATGCTGTGCCTGACAAAGGATTTGAGAAGCTACTGAAAATATTGAAGAAGAAGCTTCCAAAGGATAACGAATTGCCCGACAGTACATACGCAGCAAAGAAGGTCGTATGCCCTCTAGGATTGGAGGTGCAGAAGATACATGCATGCCCTAATGACTGCATCCTCTACCGCGGTGCGTACAAGGATCTAAACGCATGCCCGGTAAGCGGTGCATTGCGGTATAAGATCAGACGAGATGACCCTGGTGATGTTGACGGCGAGCCCCCCAGGAAGAGGGTTCCTGCGAAGGTGATGTGGTATGCTCCTATAATACCACGGTTGAAACGTCTGTTCAGAAACGAAGAGCATGCCAAGTTGATGCGATGGCACAGTGAGGACCGTAAGAAAGACGGGAAGTTGAGAGCACCCGCTGACGGGTCGCAGTGGAGAAAAATCGAGAGAAAGTACTGGGCTGAGTTTGCAGCTGACCCAAGGAATGTATGGTTTGGTTTACGTTCGGATGGCATTAATCCTTTCGGGGAGCAGAGCAGCAATCACAGCACCTGGCCCGTGACTCTATGTATGTATAAACTTCCTCCTTGGATGTGCATGAAGCGGAAGTTCATTATGATGCCAGTTCTCATCCAAGGCCCTAAGCAACCCGGCAACTACATTGATGTGTGCCTAAGGCCATTAGTTGAAGAACTTTTACAGCTGTGGAATGGAAACGGTGTACGTACGTGGGATGAGCACAAACAGGAGGAATTTAACCTGCACGCATTGCTGTTTGTAACCATCAACGATTGGCCCGCTCTCAGTAACCTTTCAGGACAGACAAACAAGGGATACCACGCATGCACGCACTGTTTAGATGACACTGAAAGTATATACCTGGACAAATGCAGGAAGAATGTGTACCTGGGCCATCGTCGATTTCTTCCGACCAACCATCAATGTCGAAAGAAAGACAAGCATTTCAAAGGTGAGGCAGATCACCGGAAGAAGCCCGCCATGCGTACCGGTGATCAAGTACTTGCTATGGCCAATGATTTACACGTAATCTTTGGAAAGGGTCCCGGCGGACTAGCTGTTCCGAATGACGCTGAGGGACACGCACCCATGTGGAAGAAGAAATCTATATTTTAGGACCTATCCTACTGGAAAGACCTAGAGGTCCGCTCTTCAATCGACGTGATGCACGTGACGAAGAACCTTTGCGTGAACCTGCTAGGCTTCTTGGGCGTGTATGGGAAGACAAAAGATGCACCTGAGGCACGGGAGGACCTGCAACGTTTGCACGAAAAAGACGGCATGCCTCCGAAGCAGTATGAAGGTCCTGCCAGCTACGCTCTTACGAAAGAAGAGAAAGAAATCTTCTTTGAATGCCTGCTCAGTATGAAGGTCCCGACTGGCTTCTCGTCGAATATAAAGGGAATAATAAATATGGCAGAGAAAAAGTTCCAGAACCTAAAGTCTCATGACTGCCACGTGATAATGACGCAACTGCTTCCGGTTGCATTGAGGGGGCTTCTACCGGAAAACGTCCGATTAGCCATTGTGAAGCTATGTGCATTCCTCAATGCAATCTCTCAGAAGGTGATCGATCCAGAAATCATACCAAGGCTAAGGAGTGATGTGGTGCAATGTCTTGTCAGTTTCGAGCTGGTGTTCCCACCATCCTTCTTTAATATCATGACGCACGTCCTAGTTCACCTAGTCGACGAGATTGTCATTCTAGGGCCCGTATTTCTACACAATATGTTCCCCTTTGAGAGGTTCATGGGAGTCCTAAAGAAATATGTCCGTAACCGCGTTAGGCCAGAAGGAAGCATCTCCATGGGCCATCAAACATATTATGTCATTGGGTTTTGTGTTGACTTCATTCCTGGCCTTAAGAAGATAGGTCTCCCTAAATCGCGGTATGAGGGGAGACTGACTGGAAAAGGCACGCTAGGAGCGGACTCAATAATATGCAGGGACGGGCATTCTTGGTCTCAAGCACACTACACAGTTCTACAGAACTCTACCTTGGTGACCCCGTATGTCGATGAACACAAGAACAGTCTACGCTCCAAACACCCAGAGCAGTGTGACGACTGGATTATATTTGAACACATCAGGACTTTCAGCAGTTGGTTGGAAACACGTCTCAGAGGTGACACCACTGTTTGTGATGAGTTGTACTCGTTGTCCAGGGGACCATCTTCGACTATATTGACTTACAAAGGATACGAGATAAATGGGAATACATTTTACACGATCGCCCAAGATCAAAAGAGCACCAACCAAAACAGCGGTGTCCGCTTTGATGCAGCAACCGAGAGGGGAAAGGACACATATTATGGTTACATAATGGACATAGGGGAACTTGACTACGGACATGATTTTAAGGTCCCTTTGTTTAAGTGCAAATGGGTCAATCTGTGAGGAGGCGGGGTACAGGTAGACCCACAGTACAGAATGACAACAGTGGATCTGAACAATCTTGGGTACACTGACGAACCGTTCGTCCTAGCCAATGATGTGGCACAGGTTATCTATGTGAAGGACATGTCTACCAGACCGAGAAAAAGAAAAGATAAGGAAGTGAATACATCATACGATGAGCCAAGCGCCACATAGTTCTTTAAGGAAAAAGGGACATTGTGGGATTGGAGGGCAAGACAGACATGTCTGAAGATTATGAAAAGTTTCATGAAATTCCTCCCTTCAAAGTCAAGGCTGACCCAAGCATCCTGATAAACGATGAAGATTATCCATGGTTACGGCGCAATAAGCAAATGACACAAGCGAAGAAAAAGTGAAGACTTTCTCCCGCAACTATTATGATGATACCATGCCAACTTTGTAACTGACGAGTATGATACCATTGTCCATTTTGTACACGAAGTGCATCTAGTTTTTCCGTAACCCTCTCAACTTTCTTGCACATGCTATGTGGATGAAATAATGATACCATGCCAACTTTCAACCTTTTCAGAGTTCATTTGAAATGCTTTTCAATTTTAGGGTCTTATAGCTCAAAATAATTAGTAAATGCATGAAAAATGATGCATGAAAAATAACAAATAAAATAAATAAGTAATTAGAAACAAAATAATATAAACTTTATTAAAATATATAAGTAGAAACAAAATAAAATAAACTTTAATAAAATTTATGAAACTAAAATTAACAAAGTATTTTCTGTTCAAAACATTATAAGAAACCTCTAGTATTATTGAAACTAAAATCATATAAAATTGATGCAACTAAAAGTATCGAAGTATTTTCTGTTCAAAATCATTAAAAGCAAAAAGAACTTTCATGAAGAACTTTTTTTGATAGAAACTTTAATAGCAAAAAGAATTATCATAAAGTAAAATAAATAAGTAGTTAGAAACAAAATAAAATAAAATAAATAAGTATTTTGTTGTAAGTAGAAACAAAATAAAATAAATAAAGCAAAAAAATAAAAAAGGGAAAAAATAAAAAATGCCACCTACTGGGCCACCACGGCCTAAATACGACTAGAAACCCATCCATGGGCCAGGATTCAGGCCCACAGGCATAGTAGTGCAAGATTAGGCCCAGAGGCCTGCAGTGCAGAGGAGTTCAATTGAGATGGCGGGGCAGGGCTTATAAACAGGTCCTGTCGCTCCTCGGCTAGCGTGGTGGGACTAAACATCCCACCGCACCGCGGCTTTGGCAGACGCAGGACATTGGTCCCGGTTGGTGCCACGAACCGGGACCAATGCACACCTTTGGTCCCGGCTGAAAAGAGACCTTTGGTCCCGGTTGGTGGCACCAACCGGGACTAAAGGGGGGCATTGGTCCCGATTGGTGCCACGAACCGGGACCAAAGCTCTGGGTATATAACCAACACTTGTGAAAATTTTCATCTTCATCTCGCAGTTGCCCCTGACGACCCCTCGATGACATCGACGCCGCCAGGCTGCCCCGACGCCACCCGCCGCCACCGCCGTTGCCCGCGCCGGTCGTCGCCGTCGTCGCGCCCTCGCCCGACGTCGTCGCCACGCGCTGTCCCTGCCTCGACGCGCGCCGCCCCTGCCCCGCGCCCTCGCCGTCGCCCGCGCCCGTCGTCGCCCGCGCCCGTCGTCGCCCGCGCCCTCGCCGTCGCCGCGCGCCGCTCCTGCCCCAATGTATTTTTTAGATATATGTAATTTTTTATGTATGTTCATATATGTATGTATGTATTTTTTACATGTTTTTGTATGTATGTATGCATTTTTTTATATTGTAATGATGTTTTAAAAATACATATATGCAAAAGTTAGATTTTTAGAAAAGTTTGTAAAAAAATACATCAAAGTTAGGAAAATTTAGAATGTGCTAAATATGTCAAAAATGTCAAAAATGATGGTTAGATTTTTGTGTTTGTAAAAGAGTTCATGATGTTAATTTTTGTGGTTGTAAAAGAGTTAGGAAAATTTAGAATGTGCTAAATATGTCAAAAATGTTTTTTTGTTCATAGAAAGTTTTTTGTTCATATACAGAAAGTTTTTATATATGACTATGGATATATGAGCAATGATGATCCATGGATGTATGCATTGATATATATGAGAAACGATGTTCATAGAATATTTACCAAGTATATATGTATTTTTGTTCATAGCATTTTTTCCATTTATATATGTATGTGGCTATAGATGGATATATATGAGAAATGATGATCCATGGAAAAGTTTTATATATGCAAAAGTTACATTTTTAGAAAGTTTTTATATATCTAGCTAGGAAAGGAAGAAGAAGAAAAAGAAGGAGAGGAAAAACGAAAATAAGAAGAGGAAGAAAGGAGAAGAAGAGGAGAGGAAGAAGAGGAGAAATAAAAAAGAAGAGGAAAAAAGAAGAAAAAGAAGAGGAGAAGAAGAAAGGAATAGAGGAGAAGAAGAAAAATCTATTTTTTCTTCTTCTCCTCTATTCCTTTCTTCTTCTCCTCTTTTTTTCTTGTTTTTTTCTTCGATCTTCTCCTCTATTCCTTTCTTCTTCTCCTCTTTTTATTTCTTCTTTTATTTCTTCAATCTTCTCCTATATTAATATCTTCTTCTCCTCTTTTTATTTCTTCTTCGTCTTCTTATTTTTTATCGGATATGTCGTTGTCGATACACCCCGTGTCCCGATAACTTCAACACGAGGGGGGGTTCGACCTACCCCCTCCCCGATAACATTATTTTCCCATGTATTTATGTCTTCATTGTCAATATAACCCCCTCCCGGATAACTTCGACCGTGATAACTTATACCACGGGAGCACCCCCCGGCCCTCTCGCTCGACCAAAACTCTCGAGGACACCCAAACCCTAGAAAAAACGATGTCGGTCTCCTACCCCCTCCCGCCGCACCCCTACCCTTGAAGCGTTGCCGAGGCCACCCCAAACCCGGAATAAGCTAGGTCTACGTTTGCACTAATATATCCACATGCTGTCATGTTTGTGTAATAATTGCCATGTTGTAATATTTGCAGAAACAATGGATCACGGACGAGACGAGGAAGCAGAAGAGGTGTTGGGGGACATAATCTTAGCCGGAGGTGATATCTTGTCGTATCTTAACGACAATGATGGTCTGGAAGAACAGGGTGAAGAAGCAGGCTACGGTGATCGAAGAGTGGAGGAGGAAAGACATGATTATGATGGCTCCGGTGACCCAATGTTTGTGAAAGAAGGAGCCCGTGGTGCCGGCTCCGGTGACCGAACAGAGTCCGGCCAGGTAAATATATTAGTTAAGCCTATGCTGACTAGCTAATTGATGCATTCATTGTTTTGGTATGTACACATATTAATTAACACTCGTCTTTCTTCTTTTTTCTAGCCCTCCGGATCGAGCACAACTTCGGTAAAGAGACGAGGCCCGAAGAGAAAGTTGCGCTCGGATGAAAGGTTTGAGATCACAGCAATCGCGCGCGACGGCCAACCGAGTGAACCCATCCGGACAAAGGAAGCATTTGCTTCTCAGTGCGGGGTTCTTGTTACGGACAAGATCCCGATCAGCATCTACCAATGGTATAAGCCTAAGAAGGAAGACCCTGAGGTGTCTTATGTCAATGATATGCAGAAAGATGATCTTTCGACTGAGCTGAAGGCAAATTTCACCCTACCGCCAGAGGAGGATCCGAAGAAGCCAGTTAAAGAGCAATTAATCAAGTCTCGTGCTCTTAAGAAGATGGCAGACCTATTCAGGAGGTGGAAGAATGAGCTGAAAACGTTTGTCGACAAAGAAGAGACACCAGAATTCATCGGCCGGTATGAGAAGATCAGAGATCACTGGCCCGCATTTGTGGCCCACAAGACATCGGAAAAGAGTAAGAAGATGTCAGCGACAAACAAGAAGAATGCTGCGAAGAAGAAGCTTCACCATCGCACGGGGTCAGGTGGCTACCTCAAAGCCCGGCCTAAGTGGGCCAAGGCTGAGAATGATCTGCTTGATAAAGGGATCGAACCAGAGACAATGAACTGGCCAGACCGTTGCCGGACTTGGTTCTTCGGGGCTCGCGGAAAATTGGACCCTGTATCAGGGAGGTGCGTTTCGACGGACGAGCTTTTGAGAATACTAGTCAAGAGGCTTCAGCACTATATCGATGCAGCGCAGCAAAGGACATTCGTTTCAGACAGAGAGAACGACGAGCTCACAATGGCCCTCGGGAATCCTGAGCACCCTGGACGGACACGAGGCACGCCAGGCTCCGTTCTGTGGAAGGCTGGTTTTCCGGACGCAGGCGGTTACAAAAGCCAGTAGAGGAGGAAAAAAGTGGAGCAGACCCAAATTCAGAAGCTGCACGAAAGGGTTCAAGCGCTAGAGGAATGAGATGCCAATCGACATGCCGAAACTACCCCCGAAGCTACCCCGCCATCTCAGCGAAGAAGCAGCGTGGCTTCCACCGAGCTGCTTCAGCCGGAGCATGTCTTGACGGCTCCTGCTAGCTACCCCGTGGATGCTATCACGGAGTCTCAACATTGCCACCTTATGACGCAATGGCAGAACTTCAAAGTCAAGGCGGCTGTTGGCTCTATTTTACCTCCTGAACCCGACGCAACCTACCACTGCCGGCCGATTCCAGAAGGATATGCTAGGGTGATGGTGGATGAAATAACGGAGGGATTTGAGGACCTCCGGCTTGACCACCCTACCGTTGAAGGGGAGACTCGGCTGGGTTCTGCTCTGAAGACTCCATGCCTATGGCGGAAGGAGCTCATCAACCTTCCGAACTAGACGCCTCCGGCGAGTAAGGGCACTCCGCCTCCTCCTCCGGCGAGTGATCAGGGCACTCAGCCTCCTTCTCCGGCGCGTGGCGGTACTCCACCTCCTCCTCCGCCTCCTCCTCCGGCGAGTGATCAGGGCACTCAGCCTCCTTCTCCGGCGAGTGGCGGCACTCCGCCTCCTTCTCCGCCTGCGCCGGCGCGCCAGAGCAGCCAGCCTCCTCCTTCTCCGCCTTGTCAGCAAGGGCGGAAGAGACCCGCCGCCGCTCCGGCTGCTCTGGCGTGTCGTAGTCCTTCTCCTCTGCCTCGTAAGCAAGGAAAGAAGACAGCCGCAGCCGCTCCGTCTGCTCTGCCGGCGTCTAGCAGTACAGCCAGAGGCGGGAGGCAATACAGATTCGGTCCTTCTCTGAAGACTCGAGAGAAGTTACCATACGAGAGGACCGAGGAGGAAACCAGGAAGATCGTGCGAGCCGAAGTGACGAACTTCTTTGAAGGGGTGAAAGCAAATAAACATCCACCTCCAGAGGAGAAGGTAGATCCGGTGAAAGCGAAGCGCACTCTGGCTGCCCTGACAAAACCACCAAAGTCTCCGCCGAAAGGCAACTATGAGCGCATTATTGCAAAGACATTTGCCGAAGCGGAGCGGTCGGGAAGTACTGTCAGTGATCAAAGGTTAAAAGAACGACGAGCTGGGAAAAAAATTGCCTAGCTCGGCGAACAAGCGAACCAATCGTGCCCCCCGCTCAAGGTGTCTAGCGACATCGTCGCTAATGATCCGAGGATGGTGCCCGGTTATAGCAATCTTGGAGATTACCTGCCCGACGATGTACATTATGATATCTTTGAGGTGGATGAACACAAATACCATTACGGGAAGCCTCTCGTCAAAGATGAAAGATCTCTAACAACAATGATGCGAAGATTACATGATTGGTACATGAAAACCTGCAGAGAGTCTGGGGGGAGGGATACTTTGACGCTGAGAGTTAAACCGGAGCATGACCTCGTTGGAATTGAACTGTTGAATGTTCCATTTGAGGAGTTCTTCCAGTTTTTCAATCAAAAGGCCCTCGATAAATCAACGGTCACTTGCTACTGTCTGTAAGTAGTACTACTTCTGTCATTAAGTCTCTCTATATAGGTCAGCTCTTTCATTGCCTGTATTTATAATTATCCTCACTATATTATGCAGATTGAAGATAGCCGAATTGAAGAAAAGACAAATCAGTGATATTGGGTTCATTAACACAAATCTCATAGATGCAACTGAGGTTAAATATCATGCCGAAAATACCGAGGCCAACTTGCTACGATCGTTGGTAATAAATGAAAACAAAGATATAATACTCTTTTCTTAAAACTTTAAGTGAGTGTTACTGTCTTGTGCATATTCGGTTTCCCTTATTAGTCCAGGTTATAGTAATGTAATTGATGACTTATGCATGCGTGCGCAGCTTCCACTATATTCTCCTAGAGATTAAGCTTGAGCAGGGAGTAGTAACCGTCTTAGACTCGAGACGAAAAGATCCTCAGGACTATGCGGACATGACTCAAATGCTCGAGAAGTAAGTTAAATCGATCATTATCCACCATATCAGCAACTTTGTTCATTTCCTGATATCAAGTAATTGTTTTCTTTGTCAGGCAGGGTTTGAAGAAAATTCACCAAAAAAGCTCCGGGACTGCCGAAGAAGCTGCAATTTAAACACCCGAAAGTAAGTACTATAGTAGCATGTTTCGCGCATCTCCTAGTGATTCAAGCGCTAGTTTCATCGATACCATTTAGCATGCTTGCTTATCAGTTTGATTGACCTCTATTTCTTGTAAAGTGGTTGTGGCAGGAATCCGGGAATAATTACTGTGGATACTACGTTTGCGAGTTCATCCGCTACACGACCTGTGAGCGGGGCTACTCTGACGAACAATATGAAGTGCGTAAGCAATAATATTCACAATTTTATTTTATTACCATCATTTGTGTTGAGTTTCATTTATTCATATATATATATATATATATATATATATATATATATATATATATATATATATGTATGTATGTATTGACCCCCTTCTTCAAATTTGATGTTTCGGAAGCGGGATGAACTCCTAGCACAAGATCGTATGCGAGCAATTCAAGAGGAATTGACGGCATTCTTCCTTGACCACGTGATCGCTGAAAACGGAGAATACTATGTGGACCATGTGTTCTTACAATTTAATTAGGAGATTATATTGTAAGAGATAATTATTGTATATATGTAGCCGGTAGTGTTGGATAGATATACGAGAACTTGTTGTTCGACCAATCTCCCGGAGAAGGAGAGGTGGTCGATATCACTTCTCTCTGTATGCATATGTTCATGACGATCTTCTGTTTCCTTCATTTGATTACTAGCTAGCGTGTCTAGACCTCTCCATACGTATATAGTACGTAGCGTCGACCAAGCACGGAGATAAGAGAGGACACTTCTCTCTATTAATTAGCTAGCTAACACAATATATGAAACATCTAAATTAACCCCCCAAAACCCCCAACCCCCCCCCCCCCCTTCAAAAAAAACAAAACCCCCAGCCCCTGAAATGCTGACGTGTGGATGCCTATTGGTCCCGGTTAGTGCCACCAACCGGGACCAAAGGCCCTCCTGCCTGGGCTCGCCGCACCGGCCACGTGGAGGCCCATCTGTCCCGGTTCGTGTAAGAACCGGGACTAAAGGGTTAGGGCATTAGTAACGACCCTTTAGTCCCGGTTCAAAAACCGGGACAAAAGGCCCTTACCAACCGGGACAATAGGCCTTTTTTCTACTAGTGTAAACATGACGATGGCTGAGTAAGTGTTTTACATGATCCCCAAGATTACGCAATCACATCAACCCCACTTAAGAGTATGGTTTTCCTATGACTAAAAAACATTTGACTCTTCAGATAACCGACACCTTTTCGGGGGGTTTTAGGGGGGGGGGGGTGTCAAGGAACTCCATAATATATCATCGAGAGACCAATGTCTCGAGTGTGGCACCCAGCACAACGAACCGGTCGCCCCATGTCGAGCCCAGGGATCAATGTCTTCTGAAACACGGTACAACTTGATACAAAATGAAACCACGATTTATTGAAATACTCGGAGGACAAGGTCTTATCTTATAATACTCTTGCGAGTCAAGGGGGCACTACTCATGCGGTAATATTATATATGCACATTATTCCTCAACCACTCGACCTCGATCTTCTCGTAGTGGAAGGGGTATTACACAACAAAATAGTGTGACGATGGCAGGACTCCAATCCAAAGGGATATTGTTGAGACACATCCTAGTTCGCGTACTCGGGATCCTCGAGGTATCCAGCTACGACATCTCCTGCATTTGGCATGGTAAGCCAGGTTAGTACTTTGAATGTACTCACAAACTCAATAATAGTCCAGAAGCAAGAAAGCAAGCAAGAACATGACAGATCAACATGAAACAGGTTAAAGTTCTAGATAGTAAGTAAAACAAATAACCTATAATAATGAAGTAAACATGGCTTGCCCGTTTAAGGTCCCATGGACCATCTCCCGGCATGATCTCCGATCGTCTGGTTTACTTCTCATGACCACCTCGGCTCTTTCTAGCATTAACCTTTCCAACTCTTCCCTCTTAGTTTCCTTTATTCATGGATTTGATCAAATAGTGTGACTTAATACGAACGGTGCCCACTATTGAGGACTCGGCTCTTCGAATAGATTTTTACGCTCTACAGAGGTTGTACACTTTACCGACACCATGGACAATGATGAGTGTTATTTTTACACTCCTCTACTCTTAGTTTAAACTGATATATTTCATTAAAATCGAGATATTCGCTCCGTATTACCACTAATGACTAATGAATGCATAAGATTCCAAAAATTCCTTCTTTATTTTGTTTACACAGGAAATGGGCTATTTATGGACGAAATCAAGTCATGCCATGAGAGTAAAGCAGGAGAGAGAAGAAATCAAGTGGAGGCGCAACCAGAAGAAATAGAGTAAAAGACGGTGTATCATGCGACCGCGGCCACTCGCATGAGCCGTATGGTGTGGAAACTGATGCCTCTCGTGCACCTGAACAAATTTTATAAAAGGGTCGAGGCCGAAACATTAACAGAACAACCATGAGAGGAGCCACAGAACAGAGTCATTTTCATCAACCCTAACCGCCGTCATTTTCTATCTCCATAGCCACCATCTCCATCTTCACCATAGTTCATCCTCCTCTAGTCATACTTGTAATTGTGTAGAACACACGACATCCATTGTAAGACATGTTATCAATCAATCTATCTTTATGATATCCACGTGTGAGTAGTTTGGTAAGGTATGAATTGTGGCAAGAGCCTTGCAACCAATAGATGTATTGCGCTTTTTCTTTGAATGTATTTGTGAAAATTCAAAATTTATTTGGTTTGAAAGCTATGTGATTTTTATTCGATTGTAAACTATTTATTATTGCGATGTAAAATTTATGTGATTTAAACTTTGGGCAATGTTAAGATTTGTATGCAAAAATTATGTATAAATATGACATACCGACAACGGTCAAAATGCGTCGGCGAGTTGAGCGAACTGGTTATCAAAACGCGGACGGAGCCGAACTTCATCTTACAGACCAATCCAAACAGACAAAAAAATGATCAAATCCAAATCCGTTTGAGCGTTGGAGTTGCCCTAATACGTAGGCACATGGCTCACATGCGTCGCTCACATCGTCGTGCAAGCAGACAAGCATACAGACAAGCGGACGAGCAGTCTCCGTGAAAACGACCATCGGCCGGCCGGCCTCAGCCTGTCCGTCCTATCTTCCCACTCACAGATACCGTTGTTCCCAAAGCTCACAGCGCCACCAACAACCACACACCGCTACTACACCCGTTGCCCAAGATCGGAGGCTCCATGGCGCCCTCACGCAGAGCGGGCCGGCTCCTCTTCCTCCCCCTCGCGCTGGTGCACCTCCTCTCCTCCTGCCCGCACACCACCAGCGGCGCGCCCAACACGGCACCGCTCTCCGTGCTCTGCAACGGCGCGGTGTACGGCGCCGGGGACCCCTTCGCGGAGAGCCTCGCCTACGTGCTGGCCGACCTGCTGGCCGCCACGCCGCAGTCCCGCGCCCGCGACGCGTACACCATCTCCCCGTACCCGAACGCGTTCGCCTACGGCCACGCCGCGTGCCGCGCCGGTCTGACGGGCGTGGACTGCGCGAGCTGCCTCGGCTCCGCCGTCAGCCAGATGAACGCCACCTGTGGCCACGCCGTCGGTGCGAGGGCCGTGCTCGTGGATTGCAGCGTACGGTACGAGCAGTACGCCTTCGTGGCTTAGCTACCGCCCGGCCGGCCGGCCGGCCGGCGTCCTCTCCCTGTGTTGGCACGTCCGCGTAGGTGTGTGTAGCCTATGGTTTGGCTGATGGAAATTTGGGCTGCCGATTCAGTTTAAGATTCTACGGTGAAACATGTGTTGTTCCGTTTTGCTCTGCACACATGTGTTCTAGTGTTTGTATCCCAATTTGTATTGTGTTGTTGTTCTTCTCAAAAAAAAAAAATGTATCTCCTCCCAGCCTCTAAACATGTAAGGCAAGGCCCAAAACATTTTATGAGCAGGGTACACTAAATGACCAATAAAGATGGGATGTAAAACAGTACGACTAAGTCATCATCCTCCCACAGCAAATGTTTTTTTTGAGAAAAAACTTTAGATCTATTCATTAAACAACATGGTAGTACAAGAACACTAAAAGCAACAGTCCAGGTTCATAGACCATCTAATGATGAACCGAAGGCGTGCCTCCGTCATTATCCCTCCCTCACCGAAGCGAGGCAAACTGTGACATCCCTAGTCTGGTAATGGCCTAGGTTAGCTATTCTTGAATGCATCATGTTCAAATTTCTCTTAAACATGAAATGGTGAATGATCAAACCCTAGCACCACATTAATAAAATAGGTTCATCTAAAATATTTTTAATTGAACCTAAAATGCCCTTGAAAAATGTTAATGATTTAAGGTAAAATGTAAAACCCTTAACCAGAGATTATGCACATTTTTGCATGGCATTTAGGAACTTTTGAATTGACCTATATTGTATTTGAGTTAGAGCTAATTAATCCTAAAGAATAGTTTTATAGCTCCAAATAATTTGAAACTTGGTGAGGGCCTCTGGAATAGTTCAGTTAGTGCCCACAAAAAGTTTCAGTTTTTTCAAAAATGATTTGGTTTGAAAATCAAATCAAACAAATTACAGAAAATAGAAAACAGAAAGAAAAATAAGGAGAGAGAGAGAGAGAGAGAGAGAGTGTGTGTGCTCACCTGGCCACCCAGCCCATCAGGAGAAGGGGGTCTTCTTCCTCCCGCCAGTCGAATGCAGATCGTCAAGAGAACAAACCATGGTTATATGGATCCTGTTCTCACAAACTTCTCAAAGGTCCACGGAAGATTGATTGATTGATATCTTTCTGATTATTACACGTCACCAGTTATGTATCGAAAGCAAAAGCACCCCTTGATCAATGTAACACGAAGAATATTTGTATGAGTTGCATGTAATTATAACAAAGAAATTATGGCTGATGGAGAAAGAGGGAGGTTGAAATGGTAAATGTCTGCAAACAAGAAGTATGTGGCGATGGACATTTTCTGATAGCTAGTTATTTGTTTTCACAAGTTCTTTATTTTTCCGTGGCAACACATGGGCAGTTACCTAGTACTACTTAAAAGATGTGTAACGTTCCCTCTCCCCTCTTACGTCGCCCACCTTTCGTCCACCCCTCCACGTATGAGAACCCCCACCCTCACTGATTTCTCTTCCTCCACCGATTTTCCACCCCCTTCCACCGGTTTTTCTCTCTTACTGCTTTTTCATCTACGCGTGAAAACCCGGTGTATCCCAAATATGCTCATTACAGTAATCAATCAATTCACATATGTTAAGGCCATAAACTCATGAAAATCTCAAATATAACAATTATGGTAACCAATCAATTCACGTATGTTAAGGTTATAAACTTGTGGGGAAAGCAAATAATCAATCAAGCTCTGCCGTAAACTCATTGAATCTCTTATGTATAAGGCCATAAATCATGGTGTTATCCAGATGTGATTCATACCTACCAAAAATCGTGAATTCAAGCTAGAATTGTTTACGTTGAGCTATGGTTATACACATACATGATTGATGTCATACTACTAGAATATGTATTGACCCATTGCAACACACGGGCAAATACCTAGTAGTCGGGATGCCGCGGTGCAATTCATCATTACTACGCCATGCTTTCGATGCAGCGGTACCACCGCCGAGCGCACGTACTATGCAGCGCACGTGGCCCAAGCGGCCGCCGGCGAGGACCCGTGCGCAGAGGATAGGGAGGAGGATGGCGATGATCTCATCGATTCTACGGAGGAGCTCGTGGACACCGGCACCGAGGTCGCCACCGTGAGTGGCCGAGAACCTCGAGGTGGAGGCGCCGCTCAAAGCTGAGCTCATCGGCAACCCCGATTTTGCATCTGAGCTCATCGCAAACAAGAAGATTAAACCGAATTATAAACATGGTGATGCAACCTGGTAGGACTACTACTTCAACCTGAGGTGCAACTGAATTTAGAATAACAGAGTTATGACCATATGTCCAAATCAAGAAGTGCTGCAACTTCAAAATCATCAGGATTTGCCTTAGAAGACCGTCGACCCGAATGAATACAAGAAGGAAATTTGCATTAATAAAAATTATCCATTGCAAGAATCGCAGAACAGACAACCATAGGATCGGTTCCAAGTTTGTAATTCAATCAGTCAATCATATTTCATCAACCTTCATGCTACTAAGAGCATCTCCACTCACCCCCCAACAGGTCCCAGGTCGCTTTTTTATCACCGGCTCCAAAAAATGGCCGAGTAGCGCCCCCAGGAGCCCAAATTTCGCCGCTTAGGGCCGAAATTGGCGCCGACGGAACCGGGCCGAACCCAGCTCGCTGGGGGCCGACTGTGGGCACCGGCGAAAGAAAAATGGCGCCAAAACTTCCCGCGCCAGATTCCCACCCGTGGGCCCACCGAGTCAGCGACTAGGCATTATCGTCCTCATCTCATCACCTCGGCTCCCGCGCGAATCAATGCCAAGGCTGCCGCAGGTCAGCCTTCCATTGATCACAGGCGGAGTAGTGAAGGCGAGCCGCCGCGTGTCCCACCCTTTTCCGCCACGCGTCCGCACTACTGCCATCCTGCTTGCCCTCGTCAAGCCCGAGCCCAGCGTCGGTGCAGCCGCGGCGGCGACCTCATCATAAATGAGGGCCGTCGCCAACCTTCACCTTCCCGCGGCCATCTTCGCCTGGTCAGGCCGAAGAAGGAGCCGGTGACGCCCGTGGTGGTCAAGCAAGAACACGTGGAGATGGCTGCCGACCTCGAAACCGGCCTGAAATGGGCGCGCGACGACTATGTGCGGGAGGAAATGGAGCGCCAGTGCCGCGCTTTGGAGGAGATCGTCGAGCGACGCCGAGGCCGCGAAGAGGGTGGCGTCATCGTCCTCGACAGCGACGAGGAGGAGGCCCCGGCGCCGACCAACCCCGTTCACAGCAGCGATCCAGGGCAGGACTGCAGCGAGGACGGCGGCGTGCAGGATGACGGCAACGCTGACGACGGCGGTGGCGGCGACTACACCGCCTTCTACAAGCTCCTCGGCATGAACTAGGTTCGGGATGGCGGCCGCGTAGTTTTTTTTAGTTTTTATGTATGCCTTTAAATTTATACAAATATGAATGAGACCGCCTAAATTTCGTCCAAAATTGAGTCATTTTCTTCGAATTTGAGCCCAATTTGCATTTGAAAAAACGGGATCTGGATGCCAACCTGGGGCGGCTTTTGAGAACCCGAGCGCCCCACGGCGAAAATATCGCCGGTTAGCCCGCGGGAGCGCTATTTCAGAACCTGGTGGCCGAACGGCTGGAGATGCTCTAACACCTCAATCGTGCTAATGAGACCTCAATTGATAACAACAAATCCAAGAACTGCCGATCGAATCAAAAACAGCTAATCTTGGGACTTCAAAAACGTATAAAGGGTAATATAGTCATTTCACATGTCGTACTTCCTTCTGTTTGTATGGTGTGTAGTATACGTACAGGACTCCATCAGATTGGGCCGGCCCATGAAGATAGACTATAGCAGTGCTTGAAAATGAAAAATAAAACAGCGCCTGCAAGAGCTCGAACTCAGGACCTCCAGACTACGGCAAACGTGGTAAAACCAGCTACCCTAGCAACCCGTTTTGCCTAAAAAGTAGCGCGAAGCCTTAAGGATAAGAACAAGGCAGAATATTTTTAAAAACTTCCAACGTAAAAATATTTTTTTGAAAACAAAACGTGATTTTTTGTGAATCCCAATCACTTTACAGATTTTTGAACAAATATATAATAAACTGAAACATTTTCTTAAAACCATGAACAACTTTGAAATGCTAATATTTTTAAAAAACGGAACATTTTTATAATTCCAAATTTCTATGGAAACACAAACAACTGTTGGAACATGAACATTTTTTGCAACTCCAGAAAAGAAATGGAAAAACAACAAACATTTTTGTAACAGAAGCCTAAGACCATCATTTTTTGAAATTTTTGAAAATAATATGAAAACAGGAACATTTATTGAATTCCAAACAAATTATAACACATGAACATTTTTTGGAATCCCAATCATTTCTCTAACAGTTGTGAAATTTTTGAATAAACATATTTTGAACAATTTTTGGAAAACACTAACTTTTTCTGAAATTCTTGATTATTTTTTTGAGAAATGACAAACAAAATTTGAAGACATGTAAAGTTAGAACATTTTCTTACTTTTTTGAACAAATTAAAATGCCGATAAATGGCCGAAGGTGTCGCGACTTGCATATGGTGTCAGAAATCATTCAAACCTGGCATGGATGCCTATCATGGGCATGCCCACCTGCTTGCAAAATGTTGGGTTCATTTCAAGAATGTCCAAAAACATTTTTGTTTCTTTTTAATAACCGAATTCAAATCAGGTTCAGTATTGAACCGTATAACTGAAAGAAAAAACTGAAATCCAGGCATCCAGTACGAGGCCCCCTCTCGCGTGTCACCCAACACCAAAAGCTCAATCGCACACACGTGTCCAGCCATGCAGGATACAAATGGCCCAATGCATGCTTTGTTCCCCACGTGATAGCTAAACCAGCTAAGCTATTGTGGATTTGAAATAAGTTCATCAATGCTGGAAAAAATATTCATCTCGAAATTTTTCCAAAAAGGTCCACCCAAAAAGTTGGAAAAATAAGCTCGAGAAATTGAAAAGGATTGAAAAATTTGAGAACAAATTCATGATTTTTTTATTTTAAAATTTTCACACATTTGAAATAACAAGAAAAAATAAAATGGAAAACAAAGGAAAAATGAAATAAAAAGGAAAACAAACTAGAATAAAGCTCTTTTTAAAAAACATGAAAACCTGGCCTAAAACTTCACGAAGTTACATTTGCCACATAATAAGCCAGAAAGAAAGCAAGTGTTCAAGTTGTGTCCATAAAATTGTTCAGAAAGTTACTTCTTAAGTTTGCACGCTCCTCATATCTCTTTAAAATGATTGAAAATGTTGTTCAAAGGAATATACTTAACATTTTGAACTAACATATATCTTTTTTTTTGAAATGTTCATGCTTTTAAAAAATGTTGTTCAAATTTTCGAAATATGCCATGCTTCTAAAAAACTGAAATTTTCGAAAATCGTTGGATTTTGAAACATGATTTGATTTGTACAATTTTATTCAGAATTTCCAACAAATGTTTGAATTTTTTGAAAAGGTACCTAAATTCTGCATTAGTGTTAGTTCTTAAGTATGTGCACTCCTCGTTTTGCACAAAGATTAGTCAGATTAACTGGTATGCCACTCACGGTTGTGCAAGAGATCTGTGGTTAGATTCCTAGCTGGTTTTTTTGTTGTGATTTTTCACAGCCCGCAAGAGGCGCGCTCCTTGGTGTTAGTTTTTAAGATTCGACGGTTATTGATTTACACAGTCATTAGTCGGGTCAACTGGTGAGCCACTCAGGCTTGCTGCAAGAGGTCTGCAGTTCGAATCCTGATATCTCCACTTGATTTTGTTTTCTTTTCAATTTTTACATCCTGTGAAGGGCCGTGCTTACTATAGCAATCACCATTGGGCCCGGCCCAGCCCGGCGGGGGTTGGGTGTCGTATACATGCTGACGAAAAAAAAGATAATCATCAACTAAAAAAATAAAAAAAGACCATCCTACCCTTTATTATGAAGAGGTATAAACAGATCTCCACCGTTGATGTGTTTAGGGGGGGTTGTACCGAAGAAGAAATGTACCTGTAAACCACCGCCGGTCTCACAAAAAGCTGCAATGCAAAGATTCATCGCAAGATCTTTGTCCTTATCCACGCGCGCCTTCTCACGGTCGCTCCTCGGCCTCGCCTCCTCGTGCTCCCCGGCGCTTCTTGCCCGCGAACAAGTTATCCAAGCAAGGGCACTCCTCTAGGGCGGGCCCATAGGCGCCGCAAAAGGGGCGACCACCCCGAGCTCCAAGAGGGGACAGGCCCAACTAAAACTAATAATATTAAGAACTATCCAAGTATACATTACATCTGAAAGATTATTAAATGGATAAAATAGAACCTCAATTTGCAGAAGCGTAAGTTCACACCACATACTGATAAGTTACACCACACATAGGCAAACCAATCCGACTGGCAAAGTTGAGTTCAAGTACATTAGTCTCTCTTTACGATGCACGTCTTATAATATCATAATGAAAATTATGACAACTAGATTTGAATGTTTAAACCAATGCATAATTTTTAATTCGATAAATGTGTAGGCATCTCATTTGCACCAAATCAAATCAAGTGAATATGGACGAGCATGTTAGGTAATCGAATCATGCGTAAAAGTATAATCAACAACATTTTTGGTTCTTCGATGATTCTATTACTAAAGCCAAGTTGCAATCCAAGTTTTTTTCTATGCCCTAGAAGTTTCCATGAATATAACTGCCTAATATACACTAGAAACCACTATTAAAATATTTCTTAGTGTGTTCATAATTTAGAAATCTCTATCATAATATTCATTATAATATTAAAAGATATATGAACACAAGCATAGATATGCAAATGTGTATACAGTATATCGTTTATGGAATATTAAAAAATAAATATGAAAGATTGTTTTAACAATAAAGAGAAAAATTGGTACATCATTAATTTTTTCATTTTGTAGAATTAAAATTTTCAATGATATACATTACAACTGCATACCAATGAATAATATAACTATTATTCAAAAACATTTTATGTTTTAAGTAATGGAAAAATAATAATTACAACTGTAATATGATACACATAGTTTAAAATAAGTATAAAAGTTTAGTATGAAAAACAATTGTTTTACTTTTTTTGGATGGGATGTCCATAGTATTGTTTTGTCGGATTTGCAAGAATTCAGAAAACAGAGTCGGATCAAGAATTCCGACGACTTCAAGATTCCTAAGAAAAAGAATCGCTATGCACGGGGAAATTGCAGTTAGTCATGCTCCGCCGCCGTGCTCTGATCACCGCCAACCGCCTCCCTGTGGAAGAACATCGAGCTCGCTCTCGGGTCCGGGCCTGCGCGTCCTTGCCCTGTTCCGTGACGGCGCTCGCGGGGGATGGTTCTTCGTATGCCTCCGTGCAGAAGCCTGACGCGCTGATGTCCGCCGCAGCGGCGCGCCCGCCGGTGTGGGGACGGTCTTCGTCTTCGTCGTCCTCCTCCTCGCGCCGTGGCAGCACAAAGAGGGGATCCCGCGGGCGTGGGCCGCGATCCCCCGTGCCGGGTGCTGCCACGAGGCAGCCGCCTCTGCAGCCATCCCCGCCGTCGAGCTCTAGCTCAGGCTCAGGGTCCGCAAACGCCATGAGGCACAGGTCGATGCGCCTTCGGGTGGCTTCATCGCCGAGCCTCTCCTCGCGCAGCCGCAGGTGAGGGGTGGCGCGGCCCGCGCCCACGCTCCTGGAGCGAGCGCACATCGCCTCTGCGGCGGCCCTCCTCCCCCGCACAGGGACAGATCTGGGAGGGCAGACTGCGGGAGCGCGGCCAGCCATGGCCGCTGGGCCTAGCAGCGGCAGGAACACCATCATCATCGAGCTCGCCATCAAAGAGGCGAGGGCGCAGGGCTGTGGGCGTTGCCGTTGCCAATGCCGTTCAGTTGCGGTGGCGGTGGCGGTGGCGGTTGCTGTGTGGAATATGTGGCGGCCCGACTATTTATTTGTACGGAGAAGTTTGGGCCGCACAGGCCGAGCTCCATTGAGCTCTTTATTTTTCTTTTTCAGCGAAAATACCTTTTCTACATCTCACAAAAATCTGAAAAAAAGTTTTCATGTACAAATATATTTGTGGTATATATGTATAAAATTTCATGAACATATATATATATATATATATTTAAATAGGATTTTTCTTTGTTCTATTTGTGTCGGATATTTCTCTTTTTATTCCTTTTTCCCGCAAAAAAGATAATTCTCTTTTTTTGTGAAGAATGCAAATAATCTAATTAGTTGATGAAACTTTATACATAGTTCAAGAATACGCACATGTATTCATAGGAAAAAATTGAAATTTTTGTAAACTTATAAATATAATTTGATGTTTTTTTTTGCAAAACAAGCTCCATGGAGCTCGGACTTTGCAACCCCACGCTCATGTACCAAAGCTGCGTGCTCATTTAAAGAGGGAAAATCCGGCTCTAAGATAAACTGGTGGCTTTCAATTCTACGAAGTTTCGCACATATGCAATATAAATGTGTGCGTGTTTGTACAAAAAAGTCGACTTTTTTTTGCTTGGTAGAAAATGTTATTTTAATGGGCGCCATGGTGCTGGTTTTATAGGTGTCACTGTGTTTTCGTCCCAGGGATGCCTTGAGCTTGATTTCCCCTTTCTAGTTTCCGTTGAACCTTGGTAAGACAATTGTATTTCCGTTGAACTGGGAAGTATCTGTTAAAAAAAATCAAATTATTCAAAGAAATAGTTGTATATTATAAAAATGTTCATTGTGTTTGAGATTAACTTTTACCATATGTAAGAAATAGTTGTATATTATAAAAAAACACAAATTTAGGGGTCTACATTGAGATGTCCTAAAATTTTACGCCCAAGACCCTAACATTTTGCAGTAAATACCCTAAAGCTTTTGTTTTCTTACAAAAAAATAACAAAATTTCAACAAGTCATGACAATTTTCACTAGAAATTTCGGCAGCATAACGTGTGGGGTGGATTAAGAAATGCATCCTAAAGCGGCACTACATGAGTGAAAAGCAATTTTGGCCAGTAGAAAGAATGGATTGGTACATGACTGAAAGCAATTTTGCCATTGTACAAGTTCTCTGGGATCAGACTACTCTGACCATGGGATCAACATACTCAACCGGTTCGACCCGAGTATGTGACAGCCAGCACCCATCTCCTTCACCGTCCGGAAGAGCGGCACTACATACGGTTCAGCACCACCGGCACACATGCTTTGCTGCTAGAGCTCCTCATACTAATTTTCTTCTTTTGCACCTGGAGTCCTGACAAGTCATGTGAATTTGTCCGCGTAGGTGTGTCTTGGTACGTCCGCGTAGGTGTGTGTAGCCTATGGTTTGGCTGATGGAAATTTGGGCTGCCGATTCAGTTTAAGATTCTACGGTGAAACATGTGTTGTTCCGTTTTGCTCTGCACACATGTGTTCTAGTGTTTGTATCCCAATTTGTATTGTGTTGTTGTTCTTCTCAAATTTTTTTTTTATCTCCTCCCAGCCTCTATAAGGCAAGGCCCAAAACATTTTATGAGCCAGGTACACTAAAGGATCAACAAAGATGGGATGCAAAACAGTACGACTAAGTCACCATCCTCCCATAACAAATGTTTGTTTTCAGAAAGAACTTTAGATCTATTCATCAAACAACATGGTAGTACAAGAACACTAAAAGCAACATAAGTTACATCTAGGTTCATAGACCACCTAGTGACGAGACGAAGGCATGCCGTCGTCATTGCCCCTCCCTCACCAAAGCCAGGCAAACCTTGTTGTAGTAGATAGTTAGGAATTTGTCATGCTAAGACCCCAAAGGACCAATGAAGCAGAATAGCAACCATCGCTGATAAAGAGAACCGTAGATTAGAAGGATCCAACCTGTAGACACACAAATGTAGACGAACAAATACCAAATCCATATAGATCCACTGAAGAAAAACACCGATCAAATCTCGCAAGATCCGCCGAAGACACACGTCCACACCCATCGACGACACTAGACGCACCACCAGGACGGGAACTAGGCAGCGAGAACCTTGTTTCATCTTAAGGGAGCCGCCATCGCCTCCCCTTCCTGAGCGGGACATAAACCCTAAACAAACTCAAAAGAACACGTAAATACATAATAGGAGTCCTCCCACAGGCAAGGACAGGGATCCATCGCGCCTTCATGCCCTTAGGGCCACAAGAGGCAAGGCAGATCGATGGCGACGCCGGCTGGAGGTGTGGAAACCTTAGTTGCTGGAATCACTCCCGGGGAGAAAACAACTGATAGTACCCTAGAACAAAGTTATAGTACTCCATAACAAATGTTTTAAGTGCCTCCCTGGCTGAACTCATAAAATTTAACTCCTCAAACACATCCTCAAACTTTAACACATCAAATTTGAGGAGTTAAAAGAATGCAAACCTAACCAAACTCCCAAATTTAACTCCTCAAACGAACCAGACCTCATATGAAAGCCCCTCTCCCTCTTCTTCTTCTTCTTCTTCAAACGAACCGGCGGCTACTTTTTAGGGTAAGTTTTCTTCATATACGTGAAATTTTGCATTTTGTAAGTGTTCCCCTGTGACGTAGCTTTGCTCGTGGTCCAGTCTACATTGAGGAATGCCAACGGGTTAGGGACGATGAGGAGGAGCGCCGCCATGGCAAGATACGACAAAAAGCGAAGAAATGAAGGAAAAAATCATCACATTCTTGCTAGGATCTAACTGGAATTTTTCAGACAAAGGTTGGCGGAGCTATGAGGTGTCAGCCAGCCATCGGGGTGGTCGTCGTAGGCAAGGAATACGGCGAGGGCAGCTCCAGAGGAACGAACAAGTTAATTGTCACGAGTCGAGTCGATCTAGTCGAGTCCATACTACTCTGGCTTGCAAATGGCTGAGCAACATTGAGAGGCGGTCGCGCGTGTGAGAGCAAATCTTTTGGCGAGACTTGTGTTCGCTCTCTCAAAATTGTAAGGTCACCCTCGTTTCTCCCCAGTTTTTTTGATACATTAAAGTTTTCGAGAGTTCACCTAGGTGGTGCTTAACTCCTTAAAAGGAAAACTGAGGAGTTATAGCCTTTAGGAGTTCAGATAGAGTTGCTTTAAGCCTATGCAAAAGGTTAACGTTATGGCGATAATACTTGCCTCGCGCTATAGCACTCTCTTTTAACATTTTTTTTTTGTGATAACGCTTTAAGTAATGCATTTAGGTGGGGACTCTATCCCCCGTTGATTGTTAAAAAATATCAGCGGATAGGAAGCTGAGAAACCATCTCATATGACCAGACTAGATGCTCAGACATTCGCGATGCGAATAGGATGACCACAAATTCGGCTATGCACCAAAATGATAACATTTAGTTCTTTTTGGGAGGGGGTGGAATTTCAATCAAGATGAGATGAGTGTCATCCTTCGAAATCGATTTTGACCCTGAAAACATGTATCTCCGGTATATCCCATTTTTCACACAAAACCAATCAAGAGGTTCAGACGAGATTCATCTTCTAAAATCGACTAAAATCCAAGAACAATGGAGACGAGAAGAAAAATGTAGGTGTGACACCATCGTACTCCGCCGCCTGGAAAAGTCGAACTATATTCACATCGTTCAATTCCAAGAAATCCAAGAAATTGCTCCACGCTATTCATTCACAAGGTTCATTTCCAAAAACCCGATCTGGGGTACTCTCGCATGATTCAGTCTGGCCCGTGTATTTGTAGGCGAAGTTTGGGCTAGAATATTCAACGCTCGCTCCGAAAAAGAAAAACACGGCCCTTCACTGAGAGGACACCCACTAGTGTAGAACAAGCCTTTATCACCGGTTTGTAAGAGCCTTTAGTGCCGGTTCTGCAACCGGCACTATGGAGTGGAGACTAAAGCCTCTCCCCCCCTAGTACCGGTTCGGCACGAACCGGCGCTAAAGTGCCACCACGTGGCACGAGCCAGGCCCGGGTGCTGGTAGACCACTAGTATCGGTTGGTAGCACCAACCGGTACTAAATGTTTAGGGGGTTTTGGTTTTAATTTTTATTTTTCCATTAATTTTGTATTTTCTATTTAATTTTTTTTGTTTGCTGGTATTTTACGATACACATATTGTACACGTTATGCATATATATAAATAGATTTTATCGTAGAACTGATCATATATATATATATAATCGAATGTCTCACAACCACCATTAATTATTTACACATACACATGTATATATATACAATTTCTCCTATATGTTGCCTTGGTGCCTTCGGAGCACGATGACAAGTGGTTCATGGGGCGGTAGCGGGTAATAGTATTCTCCTTTGGGATCTATGACCTGGTCGAGCAAAAATCCCGCTATTTCCTCTTGAAGTGCTCGTATGCGCTCCTCTTTGAACTGTTAAGAAGGAGATCGATATGCATGTGTATTAGTTGTGTGACTAGATATCGACAATCATGTAAGATTTGTGAATAGTGTTCTGGCAAACGTACCCAGTCCTGTCTATCAGATCTGCTCCTTTCGGACGCCATCATGCGAATGTTCTCGCAAACATAGTATGCACACACTTCAGTCCCCGGCGCCTGCTTCAGGGACTTTACGACAATAGAATTTAATCAGATAATAATTAATCAAGCATGTTAATTAATTAATGGTATTGAAACAAGAATTAAAGAGATGGTAGCTAGCTAGCTAGTACTACTTAATTACTTACCTTGGGTCGATACCAACATAGCTTTTGTCGCCATTTTCCTGGAGTCACCTTGATGTACTTTGCCCAAGCCTTGCCCGCCAGCAAAGAAAATTAATAAAGGGGTTATTAAAAATAGTTCATATCAGGAAATGACGAACTAAATAGGCCGAGATATAGTTAATAATGATTGAAATTACCTGTCGACTATCCCCTTCACGATGCTGTAGTCACTTTTTAAGTAGTGAGTCCAGTACTTCAACTTTTCCTTCGTCAACTTTAATGTCTATCAATATCCAGTGGAAGCTGCATGCGCATACGTTTGCATGTATAAATTAAGCGGGCATGTGCATAACACTAATCAACTATAACCCTAAACCCTATACACTTATTAACATCTAGCTAGTAAGCAAAAACAGAATTTGTAGTACAAGACAGTGTGACTCACTCGAAGTTGTAAGGAAGTAGTATATCTTTATTTCTATTGAGGCGCTTCAAGAACTCTAGCATGCATTTCTCTACATCTTGTCTACACCATCCAATTTCCATGTGTATTCATTAACGGTATTTGGGTCAATGAACCCAATGCCATAGCATCCAACTTTTTTCATTTCATACATCTTCATCCTGCATAATACCACAGAAAAGAATATATAGTGAGGATATATTCTTACAGGTAATTAATGATCAATCAATGAGCACTAGAGCTAGCTTGAGACTTAAATTACAGAAAGAAATCACTTACAGACAATAGCAACTGACGATAGATTTGTCGAGTGCATCTTGATTGAATAACTGAAATAGTTCTGAATACTCAACGGCCAGAGCTTTCTTATGGAAGTAATGATCTTCCTCGACTTGCACCATGAGGGACTCTCGATTGGAAATCTTGGTAATTTTCATGTACCAATCATGCATTTCATACATTCTCGTTGGGAGGTTCTTGACCTCATCGGGCTCGACCAAAGGTTGGCCCCGGACATATTTCCGTTTTATTTCCTCCTCTCTAAGCGGAGGCATGGGCTCGATCTCGAGGAGTTGTCCAACAGTGATCTTGAGCATTTCAGCCTGCATTATATGCTCCTCGGTTATTACCACATCGCCCAGCTCGGGAACGTAAACGGTTTGCCCATAATAATATTGGGCGCGCGTACTCTCATGTGTTGTTGGCACAACAAGCGCGGGGGGGGGGGGTCGATTGCGCCGCCTGTTCTCCTAGCTGGGGAACGGTTTTCCCGCATTTTTTGACAGCTGCTTGTTGGCTCGAGCTCGAGCTCGAGCTCGCTTCTTTCTGTAGTCGTGCTCGATGTGCCTTCCTGATTTGGTGCTCATAGTTTGAGTCAACAGGCTTGGGAGCTGGTGGTCTAGCCATACGAATGAAGTGGTCAATCTTTTCCTCAGGCACTTTCTCCCTCGGCGGCGTTGCCGGTTTCGGTCCAAAATGAGCGTCCACTTCGGCCCGCACTATTGCATCGTTTTGCTCCTCGGTCATGTCATAAGGCCTCTGAGGAAGAGGAGCGAGGCTGCTTGGACCATATTTATATCGCTTGTCTCCGCTTGTACTTTCTGTACTACCTCAACTCGTACCGCTACGCACCATAGCTGCAGCGTGTCTTTTTTGCGATTGCTTAGGCAGCGGAGACGGCTGACGTGGCTTAGTTGGAGCAGGAGGAGTGGCCTGACGCTGTGCCGGACTTGAAGCAGGAGGTGTGGCCTGACACGGTGTCGGACTTGAAGCAGGAGGTGTGGCCTGACGCTATGCCGGACTTGGAGCAGGAGGTGTGGCCTGACACGGTGTCAGACTTGAAACAGGAGGAGTGGCCTGACGCTGTGCCGGACTTGAAGCAGGAGTCTGCTCACGCGTTCATGGACTTGGAGGAGCGGGAGTCTGCTGACACGGTGGCGGACTTCGAGGAGGAGTCGGCAGACGCGGTGTCGGTGGACTTCGAAAGATGATGCAATCCTTTTTCCATAGGATGAAACGATGTATGGCCTCTCCCAGTGTTTGCTCGTCGTCACCTCCAGGAATGTCAAGCTCTAGCCCCGAATATGGGCCCACCACCTCATCAACCAAGACACGAGCATAGCCCTCTGGAATCGGGGCGCAATGGAAGGTTGCTTCGGGGGTAATTGTAAAAGCAACGGCGTTTGCCACCTTCATGGATATGTTCTTCATTTTGAAGTGTAGCTCACAGTTAGTGTTCTCTATGATGTCATCCACAGGGTATGTATCCAGCAGTGCGTCGCCCGGGGCGGAACCAACGCTGCTTCTCGGCATGGATGAGACGGTGCTATCCAATGCTGGATGATCATCCGCTTGCTGTTGCCGCTGCTGAGACCCCCTTTCCTAGCTAAGTGAGTCGATCTGCTGCTGCTGCTGCTGGAATTTGAGTGCCAAGTCCGCGTGCCTTGTTTCTAGGCCTTGAAGGCGTTCCGCGTCCTGCTTCCTCTGCTCCTCCTCCAGCTTCCTCTTCTTCTCCTCCTCCATCTTCTTTCTTGCACGGCTCCTGTAGTCGTCGTTCCATTCCGAAAAGCCCTCATACCAGGGAATAACGCCCTTGCCTCGTGTTCTTCCCGGGTGTTCAGGATTTCCCAGGGCGCGCGTAAGCTCGTCGTTCTCTCTGTTGGGCGTGAACACCCCCTTTCGAGCATCTTCTATTGCGTCAAGTAACTTTTGTTCTGCTCCATTTAGACTTGCCTTCTTCGAAACCAGACCTGTCTTCGGGTCCAACGCCCCCCATGCATCAGCCTGGGCGTTCGGTCTTTTCGGTTTGTTCGGTTCGGTCTTTTCGGTCTTTCAAGAATTCGGTCTTCCATAATTGAAGACCGAAATAATTTCGGTCTTTTCGGTTTTCCACTATTCGGTCTTCGGTCTTTACATACCAATGTTCGGTCCCGACCAAACAGACCAAATTTAGTGACACAACTCAGATTCATATACATTACTTCCAATATTTGTACATATTTATTTATGCAAAATTGAGACAACAAATGTATGTACAGAGGTGCGTGTGTGTATAAGAAAAATTAGACAAGTGTTAGACAACAATAGTATGTAACAGGCTAACATCACAAATTCTGAACAACATAGCTTTGCACATACATAAGTATGCGTTAACATAGGTATGCACACACATTCAATAATCTGGACATGACACAAGGCTCTGCACGTAGGCATTATTGGCTGATCTGATGCACTCATGCACATACATAAGAGTCACTTGCTCATCTTCAAGCTTCAGTTGTGAGGTAAAGCACCGGAAAATGAGAGTAGGCGGCGGCCAGCTTGGAAGAGACGGTGGCGACGGATTGACGCCAGTGCAGCAGCGTGGAAGGGGACAGGATCTGAAGCACCACTGGCGGATGTCGATTCGCAGGCTGTGGAGCGATGTATGGGAGGTTGGGTTGCCGGGCGGTCGTCACCGGTCACGGCAGCAGATCTCACCGGTCACGGCCGCGGATCGGAGCGCTCCTTGGGGAGGCGGTCGTCACGGGGCCTGGTCTCTTAGCGGCGGCTAGGGTTGGTCATTGGCAGAGAAGGGGGAGGAACGAGAGTGAGGCTGCGGTTCGTGCCTCTGTGTCGCTAGTCGTGAGGAGGTGAGGTAGTGTCTCGCTCGTGAGGATTGGGCTAGCCAGTTGGGCCTTAGGTAAACATTGTTGTGCGTGTGGGCTTTTAAAATAGATCGGTCTATATGGTCTTTTCGGTCCTGCAGGGTAGAGGACCGATTTGACCGTATTAAATTCGGTCATGTAGTTTTGCAGACCAAAGTTTATTCGGTCTTTTTTAGTTTGGTCTTTTCGGGTTCGGTCTCGGTCTTTTCGGGTTCGGTTTTCGGTCTTCGGTTTTTATGCCCGGGGTGACCCATGCGCATAGAACCAAGTTCTGCACCTGGGGGGCCAGCTCCTAGTAACCGAAGTGACCCTTGCATCCTCCATCTCTTGCTCAGACTTATCCCACTTAGGCATTGCCACCGCGTAGCCACCTGGACCCAGCCTATGGAACTGCGTCTTTTTTGCGGCATTGGCCTTGTTTTTTCTCGACCGTTCCTTAGATAATTCTGATTCCTTGAATTTCACGAAAGCGGGCCAGTGTTCTCTTTGCTTCTCCAGTGTTCCCTTGAATTCTGGAGTCTTCCTTTCTGCAGCGAGGTAGTTGGCCCATACAGTTTTCTTGTGGGTGTTGAATGCAATTGCCATCTTCTTAAGAGCAGCGTCCTTGACTTTCTGCACATCTGCATCAGTGAAATAATCTGGTAGGGTGAAACGTTCCATCAGAGATTCCCAAAGCTTTTGTTTTGCTCTGTCGTCGACCCAGGTAACATCTGGGCGTTTAGTTTTTGGCTCTTTCCATTCTTGAATGGAGATCGGGAGTTGGTCCTTCACAAGAACTCCGCACTGACGAACGAACTTGCTCGCAATGTTCTTAGGCGTGAGGGGTTCGTCACTAGCTTTGATGGAATCGATGTTGTACTTTACACCCTCCTTCAACTTTTTGCTCGGGCCGCGCTTTGTCCTGCTGTCTGTAGAAGCAGATTTGCTCGATCCGGAGGGCTGAAAGAAGAAAGATCGATTCGTTAATATATCTTCAAATAAAAAGACATGTGATGATCACTAGATGCCTGCTTATATAAATATACCTCGCCGGTAGTCTTTGTTATTTCAAGATCAACATTGTATTCGTCATCATAATCATTGTCTGCGTCATCATAATCATAATCATAGTTCATGACTTCATCAGCTCGGTCGTCGAGATCGAATATCTTATCATCACCCTCCCCGGTATTGTTCAGATATTGGGAGCCGTCATTTGCTTCATTCAGATCATTTGGCCTGCTAGGGCTGCGTATGATCTCGAATAGGGCCTCTTCTCCCTCTCTGCCGGTATTGTCCACCATAGCTTTTATTTAACTAATACAGAAGAAATATAAAAGAATTTAGTATTCAAATTACAATGCATGGATGCAATCAATAAGGAAAAACTGAATCATATAGTACATAATATGCATCGTCTCGAATAATATATAATCTCGAATACATCATCTCGAATAATATATAATCTCGAATACATCGTCTCGAATAATATATAATCTTGAATACATCGTCTCAAATAATATATAATCTCGAATACATCACTGGCTAGGTAGCTAATAAAGATCGAATACTATAGAAGAATCTAGGCCACTCGCGGTTCCTGGGGCGCGGGCGGTGGACACCCAAAGACAAGGAACCATCACAGGATCATATCTCCGGTCATCTGCCCAAAGAACCTGCCAGGTATTGGAGAACCTGACGTCCATAGCAGCCATGTAGCGATGGACGTGCTCGTCCTCCTCCCTGACACGACGACGCACCACCTCCGGCGGGGCCGGCTCCCTCTGCACCGAATGTGGCCCACGCGAACGCCACCAAAGGAGATCATGGTCGACGATGGGACCCGAGGCCGGGTTCCTTACCAAGCGTCGCGCTCCTCCAGGTAGCACCTCCCAGTGCCAGCCCGGCGGAGTGCAATCCCGGACATGGGTCCTCTGAAGCAGGACGTCGTCGCGAACGGGTCGACGACGAGGATGCGGGCCGGGCATCGTCGACAACAAATACTATATGCCGCAAAAGTAAAGTAACATTTTTTAAATGATTGGATTGTGATTTCTTATATGCAAATTCTAAATTTTATAACTAAAAATATAATAAACTAAAAAAACATCGACCATATCTAAAACTAACATTTCTATAACTAAAATTGTATAACTAATTTTTCTTTAACATTTCTATATAACAAACATTTCTATAACATTAATACAGAAAAAACTAACATTTCTATATATAACTAACATTTCTATAATATTAATACAGAAAAAACTGAAAAAACTAATAACTAATAACTAATAACAGAAAAACTAAAAACTAAAAACAGAAAAACTAAAAACTAAAAACAGAACAAAAGTTGTGTATGTGTGTGTGTGTATGGTGTGTGTGTATGTGTTGTGTGTGCAGGCGACGGCGACGGCGCCGGCGGCGCGCGCGGCGGCTTCGATTGGAGGGAGAGGAGAGGGGGACAGAGGCTCACAGCGCGGGCGAGGTCGAGGCGACGGCGACGCGGGCCGGTGCGGGGATGGGGACGGGCCGGCGACGCGGACGGCGCGACGAGGACGGGGGCGGCGCGGAGTCGACGGGGACGGCGCGACGGCGGCGGCGATGGCGCGGGACAGGGCGGCGGCGACGAAGCAGAGAGAAGTGGGAGGAAACTGACGAAATTTTCGTAAGTGTTTCTTATATAGGATGGTCCTTTAGTACCAGTTGGAGCCACCAACCGGTACTAAAGGTCGATTTTGGCCAGGCCAAGCGGCGGGAAGCGCGCACCCTTTAATACCGGTTGGTGCCACCACCCGGTACTAAAGGGTGTGCGCTGCCACGCGAGAGCGCAGAAGTTTAGTCCCACCTCGCTAGTTGATGTGACGCCCGGGTAATTATGCTACAGTAAACCTACGCTGATGAGGCCACGTCACCTCTGTTAGTGTTGATAATCACGCGTTAGTTCAAAAACAATTCAAATTCAAAATTTAATAAAAGGCAAACAACAAAAGTTTTCAAACTTTAAAACTAAAATGTTCGGGTTGTGCCAAATAATGCGCCGGTAATTATGGTGGAGAACCACACTTTTATAAAATGTTCAAATATTCAAATGGTAATAAAACAGTAGCAAAACTATTATTTAAATACTTTAAATACTAAAAAACTTACAAAGTATTTTATTTTAGGTGCCAAGTTAATTGTGGCAGTGGACTAATTAGTAATACTAATTTAGGTGCTCATTTGGCATTTTATAAAACTAAAATAATAGGAGGAAAAAAATATAACAGAAAAGAAATAATTAAAAAAAAGAACAAAAGAAAATAAAGCCCCCCCCTCGCTGGGCCTCGGCCCAGCTGGCCACTGGGCTAGCCAGGCCGGCCCAGCCGGCGCCCACTCCGCTCCTCCATATCCCCACTCTAGGGCAAACCCTAACCCGTAACCCCCCCACTCTCCCTCTCGCTCCCCATCCCGACTTCCCCCGATCCAGAACTGGATCGGGCCGACCCCCGACGCCGTGCGCCGACGCCGACGCCCGTCCCTGCCGGCGCCCATCGCTCAGACTCGCCCGACCCCCTCGCCACCGACACCCATCGCCCTTCACCGACGCCATCGCCGTCGTCCCCTTCGTCGTCGACCCGACCCCGACCTCGGTCCCCACCGTCACCATTGGACGCCGCCTCGCCGGAGCGCTTCCCCGCTGGTCTGCTTCCCCTCCGGCGCCGTCGTCCCCGACCTCCTCCCCAAGCCCCACTGCCTCGAACCCTGCATACCCACGGTGAGGCCACCGGCCTCCGTCGCCCGCCCCTCTCCTCTCGGTCACCGTCGCACCGCTCGCGCTCCGGCGCGCCCAGACGCGCCTGGCCATGCACCGCGCTCGCCCGCTCCAGCCGCTGGCTGCGCCCGTCGCCCCGCGCCGACGCGCCTCGCCTGCGCCGCTCGCTCGCCGCGCCCACGCCCCCTCTGCTCCGCCCGCCACGGATCCGTTCGCCCCGTCGGTGCCCTTGCCCGCCCCGCGCGCCGTACCCCCCCTCGCCGGAGCTCCCCTGCCGCCCCGCAGCGCCCGGTCGGGTGCGCCTCTGTTCGGGCTGGTGCCCGTGCGCCCGCTGTGCAGACGCCCGCACCCTGCGCCCGCAAACCCACTATGCCCCCATGGCCCTATGACATATGGGGCCCAGCCCCAGAACGAAATAAAAAATGATTTAAAAAATGAAATAAATAATAATAAAAATAATAAATTAATTAATAAATATTAATAAATATATAAATATACATAAATAATAAAAATAAATAAATAAATAATTAATTAATTAAGATAATTAATTAACTTAATTAATCATGTTAATATTAATTAATTAAAGTTAATTAATCCTAATAAATTAATCTAATTAACCTGTTAGTTTAATTAAACAGAGTTAGTTTAATTAAACCCAAATTAACCTAATAGAGAATGACAGGTGGGTCCCACTGGACCCACATGTCAGTTTGACTTAGTCAACCCCTGCTGACTGCTGATGTCAGCATGACATCATGCTGATGTCGTAAATACAATTTCGAATTAAATTAAATGATTAATTAAATTCCAGAAATTAGTAAATCTTTAGAAAATCATATCTTTTAAACCGTAGCTCAGATGAAAATACTTTCTACATGAAAGTTGCTCAGAACGACGAGACGAATCCGGATACGCACTCCGTTCGTCCACCACACCTCCCTAACCTATCGAACTCGCAACTCTCCACCTCCGGTCCATCTGTCCGAAAACGCGAAACACCGGGGATACTTTCCCGGATGTCCCCCCCTTCGCCGGTACCACCTACTGTCGCGTTAGGACACACCTCGCACTGCTCATTGTCATGTCACGCATCGTCATGCTTATGTTTGCATTATTGCTGTGAATTTACTGTTTCTTCCCCCTCTTCTCTCCGGTAGACTACGAGACCGACACTGCTGCTGCCCAGTTCGACTACGGAGTTGACGACCCCTCCTACTTGCCAGAGCAACCAGGCAAGCCCCCCCCCTTGATCACCAGATATCGCCTATTCTTCTCTATACTGCTTGCATTAGAGTAGTGTAGCATGTTACTGCTTTCCGATATCCTATCCTGATGCATAGCCTATCCTTGCTACTACCGTTGTTACCTATACCTGCAATCCTACATGCTTAGTATAGGATGCTAGTTTTCCATCAGTGGCCCTACATTCTTGTCCGTCTGCTGTGCTATACTATCGGGCCGTGATCACCTGGGCGGTGATCACGGGTATATACTATATACATGACACATGTGGTGACTAAAGTCGGGTCGGCTCGGTGAGTACCCGCAAGTGATTCTGATGAAGGGGCTGAAAGGACAGGTGGCTCCACCCCGGTAGAGGTGGGCCTGGGTTCCTGACGGCCCCCGACTGTTACTTTATGGCGAAGCGACAGGGCAGGTTGAGACCACCTAGGAGAGAGGTGGGCCTGGCCCCGGTCGGCGTTCGCGGATACATAACACGCTTAACGAGTTCTTGGTATTTGATCTGAGTCTGGCCATTTGGTCTATACGCACTAACCATCTACGCGGGAGTAGTTATGGGTATCCCGACGTCGTGGTATCAGCCGAAGCTCTTTTGACGTCAGCGACTAAGTGGCGCGCGCCGCATTGGACCGTAAGCTCGCGCTTGTATTAAGGGGGCTAGGTCTGCTTCCGGCCGCGTACGCAACGTGCAGGTGTGCATAGGGCGATGGGCCCAGACCCCTGCGCGCATAGGTTTAGACCGGCGTGCTGACCTCTCTGTTGAGCCTAGGTGGGGCTGCGACGTGTTGATCTTACGAGGCCGGGCATGACCCAGGAAAGTGTGTCCGGCCAAATGGGATCGAGCGTGTTGGGTTATGTGGTGCACGCCTTCAGGGAAGTTTATCTATTCGAATAGCTGTGTCCCTCGGTAAAAGGACGACCCGGAGTTGTACCTTGACCTTATGACAACTAGAATCGGATACTGAATAAAATACACCCTTCCAAGTGCCAGATACAACTCGGTGATCGCTCTCTAACAGGGCGACGAGGAGGGGATCGCCGGGTAGGATTATGCTATACGATGCTACTTGGAGGACTTCAATCTACTCTCTTCTACATGCTGCAAGATGGAGGCTGCCAGAAGCGTAGTCTGCGACAGGATTAGCTCTCCCCCTCTTATTTTGGCATTCTGCAGTTTAGTCCACCGATATGACCCTTTACACATATACTCATGCATATGTAGTGTAGCTCCTTGCTTGCGAGTACTTTGGATGAGTACTCACGGTTGCCTTTCTCCCTCTTTTCCCCTTTCTATACCTGATTGTCGCAACCAGATGCTGGAGTCTAGGAGCTAGAGATCCCGAGGATGATGCTACATGGAGTTCGGCTTCGAGGAGTAGTTAGGAGGTCCCAGGCAGGAGGCCTTGCCTTTTCGATCGTTGCTACTTTTGTGCTAGCCTTCTTAAGGCAAACTTGTTTAACTTATGTCTGTACTCAGATATTGTTGCTTCCGCTGACTCGTCTGTGATCGAGCACTTGTATTCGAGCCCTCGAGGCCCCTGGCTTGTATTATGATGCTTGTATGACTTATTTATGTTTTAGAGTTGTGTTGTGATATCTTCCCGTGAGTCCGTGATCTTGGTCGTACACATTTGCGTGCATGATCAGTGTACGGTCAAATCGGGGGCGTCACAAGTTGGTATCAGAGCCGACTGCCTGTAGGAATCCCCCTTTTCAACTCCTTGGCCGAAGTTGAGTCTAGTCAGTGAAAACTTTTACTAACATGGCTGTGTGGCTTACGGGCCCACGTCGCCATTGGGTGGTATTAGGATCTTTTACTCCTTACCTATACTCTGGGACTCTGATCTCTCTTCTATTCGGGTTAAATGAATTTTACTAAATCTAACATTAGGATCTCGTTATCACTTTCACCCGGAGAGCCCCTTATTACTGATGATCGTCTGTTGCACGTGAAGACCCTGAAGATACTCTCCGCTGACAACCCGAGAACTTGTGTTCATCGCTTTTACAATTCCCTTTCATCGATAAACTCCTATGGATAACCACGTATACTCGCCATTCATACAATGTTTCCCAGATGATCTTGTTATTACAAGATACCCCGAAATTCTCTCTGTTGTTCCGAGAATCCCTTGAGCTTACTACCCTGCTGTTCTTTGTCACCTGAATACCCCTACGGATAATCCTCGCACTTACCGAGTATCCGCTCATCCCCAGTTGATTCAAGTATTTCACAAAAGTGTTCAAAATATCATTCGATCTTCCGAAAATCTTCAGGAGCCTGTTGCTCTTGAAATTCTTGCTTACTAGCATTATGATTAATCCCATAAACCTCGAAATCTTATTGGCACCCTTTGTCATTATCTTTTTGAGTCCATTGATTCAATATGATGCGAATGCTCGCAATCCTCAATCAGATCCTAGAATTCATCCTTCCGGCTCAGACATCTTTAACATGAGCTGGATCTCGACCAATCAAATCGTCATCGATTGTACCCCTAAGGCTATTCAACTTATCCATCCCTAATCAGAGCATTGCTTCTGATCCCTTGTCTTGGAATTCATAATTCCTTTGCATTTGAGCTTTTGAGTTAGTCAGTTGTTTCTATAGTCTGATCTCCTTGCATTCTTTCTTCCTCTGGTTGAGTACTGATGCTCACATCAGATCCCTTGGGGACCACAGACCCTTTTGTCGGATTTTATCCGACAATGTCCTCCATATTAAATAAGCTGGTGAGCTTTTCCTCGGATACATGATGCCTTTGGTAAATTGTATCCTCTGCCTTGTGAACCATACTCTACTTTCGAGCTTGTATTATTTACTCCGAAGTTCGTGATATATGTTCTAAGAAGCCCTGATGGGCTGAACCTATGCCTTCCTTAATATGTGTGAACTCGAAAGTTTTCACGAGTCATACTCTCCTGGTATTTTGCCATATAAAATTTCAACACTACAACTTCATCGAACGCGAGAAGTAAATGAAAGGATATGCATTGGAGAAGTGGGAGTCGACCTTGAACTTTGTGTTCATGCCCATGGACACGATGTAGATCTTATCATTAAAAGCTTCTCTTAAATTAATTATTCCCTTGGTATAAGTTCATCTTATATCTGGGATCTGGCCTTTTGCAATCGTGGTTTCGACCATGTTCTCCTTTAAATACCATTTCTCGTGCAAGTTTAAGCACTTGTCTTCTGCAGAGCAATACCCTAGTCCAACCTCTACTTTGATCTGTCGTCGAGCATTACCCCCTGGTATCTCGAGATTATCACGGAACCGCATAACTTCTTATGAGTTCTTCATCAAGTACTACATTCTCACGGGTTACTATTTTTCCTGGGTTTTGAGTGGTTAATCACTCGAGTACCCCGATAATTGAATCGAGTCCGCACTACGGTTCAACAACTTTTAGTAATGTTCCTTACTTACGAGTTTGTACCCGATCGCGTCATTCCTAGCCTGTTTGGCTATATCATTATCTTGATGATTTTAACTGTGCTACCTGGTCCTTATTCCCGGAGCACCACTTTCGACGATGATGCTAAGCTTACGTCAATTTTCCTCGTCATATCGTTTCACCTCGAACAACAAACTTGACCCCGAGTTTGTGTGCTACCCGTGGTTCCAATAACCTTTCGCTTTCATCATTCCTTTGAATTAATGTCATCGTCGATCAATTACATCTTCTTGAAAACCTCTCGACAAATTTGTCGTGATCATTGTCAACAAATTTGACTTCTTCCAAGTTGTGTGTCGAAAATTCAGGATGAGAAATACCATCCTTGCCCTCGATGAATTATGTTATCATCGACAACATCCTTACCTCCCCCCCAACACGAACTTGTTCATATTTTGTGATGTATCTTGATTTCCCCTGCTATCCAACTTATGTTATGTTCTACCGTGGAGTATTACCATTTTTGATGTCAAGAATGTCGTGAACATTACTCCACCTCTTAAGAAATTCTTGGTACAGTGATACTTCTCACCATCACCATTCTTTCTTGGTCCCGTGTAGTTTCTAAACGAAATACCGACAAATGGTCTGTGATGTGTAGATTCTAAACTTCTAGCAACCCTATTGCTTTGAAGTTATTGGTCTATAGTTTCATTCTACGTCTATGGCTTAATGAATCATCATTCGAACATTGATCGTGCTACCTAGCCCATATTTCTGGTGCACATTTCAACCAATGTTTAACTGTGTATGTTTTCCTCGAGCATACATCATTAAGTTATTCGATCTAGCTAATGTTATCTCCTTGTTCACATAGTGGTGGAAATCCATCTTTTGGAAATCTCAATGGATTGTCGCTGAGTCAAGCAGTCACCTCCTCACCTCTCCTTGATTTAATTATGAACCCTTGTTCGGAACTCGCTTCCATGGTTCATTTCCCGAGAATCTTACAATGTCATCCCATCAATTTGTGTTGCACCTTTCTTCTCAGGCCTCCTATGTCCGAGTTATCCTGACACCAATCAGATCTGAATCTCGGTCAGATATGATGGTTGGAACATATTTCCAAGAGTTATAACATTGGCCTATTTATGACCCGGTAAGGTGATGATACCCAGCACACCTGGCGGGAGGACCTATTGTTATAAGTTTTCCCTTTTAGCAAGGTTAGCTGTTCTTCCATGAGGAAATTGTAAGACTTATTCTATAAGTTGTTCCTGATGGATCCTTTTTGTTTCCAAAGTCTGATCTTCACCTGTTGACCATGTCAATGCTATCTCGAAGCATGTCTATGGTACTCCGATTTTCAACAGGAACATTTGAAGCCCAATGCTAATGTTTCCTGCTCAATTATCCAAACACCGTTGTATGGGTAATGTCATGAAATTTCTCTCCCCTACCTAAAGAGTTTTCTACATTATATCCTGTCATGAATATCATGCTCAGCTTGTCCTTGGGAAGGATATAACCTTGAAATATGTGTTTAAACACATTTTCCTTTCCATTCTTCTGTTTAATCTGATAATCATATTTTCCTTTCCATTGTGTGGTTTAACCTTTCTGGTGAACTATATGATCTAAGCAGTAATATTCTCCTGCTTATGTAAACACCTCGGTGTACAACTCTGTCAGTAAGACCCTGTTATTATTGTTGGTGACATTTCGGTAACCACTGATGGACGAGAACTTTGCCTAATGGTCCGCCTCGTTTCAACGAGCAGGAAAATGGTTCTCTTCGTCCTCGCCCTTGGTACCGACGATGTTGCTGACATATAACTGACAGGCTACCCTCTGCCATGCCTTGCTATCATGATCGTGCAAGATGTCACCGCCCTTCCTACTTTTAACCCACATGGTGGGCCCATAACCCACAGTTCCACAGGATCGAAACCTGACTCTCCTGTGCACCCCCTGTTCCCAAATTTATTCATCGCGCGTGGCCTCGTATGTAATTCACGGACCACCGTCCTACTGATCTATACTGGCATCAGACATAATACTTATTCCGATTGCTTTGAACCCCTTTCACACTTTGTTTCAGGCTTCGAACGATTGCCTACCCGTTTGAAACTTCTCATGGTACTTTATTACTTGCTCTCGGCTTTTCTTAAGGTTTAGTTCGAGAGATACTTTCCGCCACCTTCCCCGATGATATTGACCAGATAGTAAACCCTGCAGAAGTCCGTTCTTCCAGAATACCCCCTAACTCTGTCGTAAGTACGATGGAGTTCCCGAAGAAAGGACGACAACTTTATCATGATGACCTGAAACAGCAGAATGAAGACATCAATGTAATGGATCAACCTCTTCGAGAAGAACAACCAAGACCAAGAACGCTCCCTAGAATTTCGTAACCCGAACCTTCCCCCTTTACTTCCCTCTTAAATCTCGGGACGAGATTTCTTGTAGTGGAGGAGAATTGTGACGCCCGGGTAATTATGCTACAGTAAACCTACGCTGATGAGGCCACGTCACCTCTGTTAGTGTTGATAATCACGCGTTAGTTCAAAAACCAATTCAAATTCAAAATTTAATAAAAGGCAAACAACAAAAGTTTTCAAACTTTAAAACTAAAATGTTCGGGTTGTGCCAAATAATGCGCCGGTAATTATGGTGGAGAACCACACTTTTATAAAATGTTCAAATATTCAAATGGTAATAAAACAGTAGCAAAACTATTATTTAAATACTTTAAATACTAAAAAACTTACAATGTATTTTATTTTAGGTGCCAAGTTAATTGTGGCAGTGGACTAATTAGTAATACTAATTTAGGTGCTCATTTGGCATTTTATAAAACTAAAATAATAGGAGGAACAAAATATAACAGAAAAGAAATAATTAAAAAAAAGAACAAAAGAAAATAAAGCCCCCCCCCTCGCTGGGCCTGGGCCCAGCTGGCCACTGGGCTAGCCAGGCCGGCCCATCCGGCGCCCACTCCCCTCCTCCATATCCCCACTCTGGGGCAAACCCTAACCCGTAACCCCCCCACTCTCCCTCTCGCTCCCCATCCCGACTTCCCCCGATCCAGAACTGGATCGGGCAGACCCCCGACGCCGTGCGCCGACGCCGACGCCCGTCCCCGCCGGCGCCCATCGCTCAGACTCGCCCGACCCCCTAGCCACCGACACCCGTCGCCCTTCACCGACGCCATCGCCGTCGTCCCCTTCGTCGTCGACCCGACCCCGACCTCGGTCCCCACCGTCACCATTGGACGCCGCCTCGCCGGAGCGCTTCCCCGCTGGTCTGCTTCCCCTCCGGCGCCGTCGTCCCCGACCTCCTCCCCAAGCCCCACTACCTCGAACCCTGCATACCCACGGTGAGGCCACCGGCCTCCGTCGCCCGCCCCCTCTCCTCTCGGTCACCGCCGCCCCGCTCGGGCTCCGGCGCGCCCAGACGCGCCCCCGCCGCGCTTGGCCACGCACCGCGCTCGCCCGCTCCAGCCGCTGGCTGCGCCCGTCGCCCCGCACAGACGCGCCTCGCCTGCGCCGCTCGCTCGCCGCGCCCACGCCCCCTTTGCTCCGCCCGCCACGGATCCGTTCGCCCCGTCAGTGCCCTTGCCCGCCCCGCGCGCCGTACCTTCCCTCGCCGGAGCTCCCCTGCCGCCCCGCAGCGCCCGGTCGGGTGCGCCTCTGTTCGGGCCGGCGCCCGTGCGCCCGCTGTGCGGACGCCCGCACCCTGCGCCCGCAAACCCACTATGCCCCCGTGGCCCTATGACATATGGGGCCCAACCCCAGAACGAAATAAAAAAATGATTTAAAAAAATTAAATAAATAAAATAAATGATAATAAAATATAATAATAATAAAAATAATAAATTAATTAATAAATATTAATAAATATATAAATAAAAATAAATAATAAAAATAAATAAATAAATAATTAATTAATTAAGATAATTAATTAACTTAATTAATCATGTTAATATTAATTAATTAAAGTTAATTAATCCTAATAAATTAATCTAATTAACCTGTTAGTTTAATTAAACAGAGTTAGTTTAATTAAACCCTAATTAACCTAACAGAGAATGACAGGTGGGTCCCACTGGACCCACATGTCAGTTTGACTTAGTCAACCCCTGCTGACTGCTGATGTCAGCATGACATCATGCTGATGTCGTAAATACAATTTCGAATTAAATTAAATGATTAATTAAATTCCAGAAATTAGTAAATCTTTAGAAAATCATATCTTTTAAACCGTAGCTCAGATGAAAATACTTTCTACATGAAAGTTGCTCAGAACGACGAGACGAATCCGGATACGCAGTCCGTTCGTCCACCACACCTCCCTAACCTATCGAACTCGCAACTCTCCCCCTCCGGTCCATCTGTCCGAAAACGCGAAACACCGAGGATACTTTCCCGGATGTCCCCCCCTTCGCCGGTACCACCTACTGTCGCGTTAGGACACACCTCGCACTGCTCATTGTCATGTCACGCATCGTCATGCTTATGTTTGCATTATTGCCGTGAATTTACTGTTTCTTCCCCCTCTTCTCTCCGGTAGACTACGAGACCGACACTGCTGCTGCCCAGTTCGACTACGGAGTTGACGACCCCTCCTACTTGCCAGAGCAACCAGGGAAGCCCCCCCCTTGATCACCAGATATCGCCTATTCTTCTCTATACTGCTTGCATTAGAGTAGTGTAGCATGTTACTGCTTTTCGATATCCTATCCTGATGCATAGCCTATCCTTGCTACTACTGTTGTTACCTTTACCTGCAATCCTACATGCTTAGTATAGGATGCTAGTTTTCCATCAGTGGCCCTACATTCTTGTCCGTCTGCTGTGCTATACTATCGGGCCGTGATCACCTGGGCGGTGATCACGGGTATATACTATATACATTATATACATGACACATGTGGTGACTAAAGTCGGGTCGGCTCGGTGAGTACCCGCAAGTGATTCTGATGAGGGGGCTGAAAGGACAGGTGGCTCCACCCCGGTAGAGGTGGGCCTGGGTTCCTGACGGCCCCCGACTGTTACTTTATGGCGAAGCGACAGGGCAGGTTGAGACCACCTAGGAGAGAGGTGGGCCTGGCCCCGGTCGGCGTTCGCGGATACATAACACGCTTAACGAGTTCTTGGTATTTGATCTGAGTCTGGCCATTTGGTCTATACGCACTAACCATCTACGCGGGAGTAGTTATGGGTATCCCGACGTCGTGGTATCAGCCGAAGCTCTTTTGACGTCAGCGACTGAGTGGCGCGCGCCGCATTGGACCGTAAGCTCGCGCTTGTATTAAGGGGGCTAGGTCTGCTTCCGGCCGCGTACGCAACGTGCAGGTGTGCATAGGGCGATGGGCCCAGACCCCTGCGCGCATAGGTTTATTCCGGCGTGCTGACCTCTCTGTTGAGCCTAGGTGGGGCTGCGACGTGTTGATCTTACGAGGCCGGGCATGACCCAGGAAAGTGTGTCCGGCCAAATGGGATCGAGCGTGTTGGGTTATGTGGTGCACCCCTGCAGGGAAGTTTATCTATTCGAATAGCCGTGTCCCTCGGTAAAAGGACGACCCGGAGTTGTACCTTGACCTTATGACAACTAGAATCGGATACTGAATAAAATACACCCTTCCAAGTGCCAGATACAACCCGGTGATCGCTCTCTAACAGGGCGACGAGGAGGGGATCGCCGGGTAGGATTATGCTATACGATGCTACTTGGAGGACTTCAATCTACTCTCTTCTACATGCGGCAAGATGGAGGCTGCCAGAAGCGTAGTCGTCGATAGGATTAGCTCTCCCCCTCTTATTCTGGCATTCTGCAGTTCAGTCCACTGATATGACCCTTTACACATATACTCATGCATATGTAGTGTAGCTCCTTGCTTGCGAGTACTTTGGATGAGTACTCACGGTTGCCTTTCTCCCTCTTTTCCCCTTTCTATACCTGATTGTCGCAACCAGATGCTGGAGTCCAGGAGCTAGAGATCCCGAGGATGATGCTACATGGAGTTCGGCTTCGAGGAGTAGTTAGGAGGTCTCAGGCAGGAGGCCTTGCCTTTTCGATCGTTGCTACTTTTGTGCTAGCCTTCTTAAGGCAAACTTGTTTAACTTATGTCTGTACTCAGATATTGTTGCTTCCGCTGACTCGTCTGTGATCGAGCACTTGTATTCGAGCCCTCGAGGCCCCTGGCTTGTATTATGATGCTTGTATGACTTATTTATGTTTTAGAGTTGTGTTGTGATATCTTCCCGTGAGTCCCTAATCTTGGTCGTACACATTTGCGTGCATGATCAGTGTACGGTCAAATCGGGGGCGTCACAGTTGAGGAGTGCCAGGACCAGTTTATAAGCCCCGACGCGGGCACCGCATTGAGCTCCTCTCAATAGCAGGCCTTCTGGGCCTACCTCTCCTACTCTGCCTGTGGGCCTACTGGGCTTGCGGGCCTGCATCCTGGCCCAACTACAGGTTGGGTTTCTAGTCGTATGCAGGCCACTCTGGCCCAGTAGGTGGGCTTTTTTATTTTCTTATTTTTTTGCTTTATTTATTTTTGGTTTATTTATTTTTGAATTGTTTTTTGCCGTATTTAGAATTTATTTGGGAATATTTTTGCTTTAGGTACAAAAAATTACAAACTTTCTGTTAGTGCCGGTAGTTTACAAATTTGAATAGTTTACATTTTGAATTATTTAAAATTTGTGTGAATCACTAGTTTGTGAATAACTTAACTTTGAAAATAGATTTTCAGTGATTCTTTTTTCTTATGTTTAATATTAGTGTGTTTTATCATTATATTCAATTTGGTAATGCTTAGGTTATTTAAAAAATGAAATCCCGTTGTAACGGATGAGTTTTCGTCCGAAACCCTGATACTTCGAAAGAGATTGTCCATTTTATACATGAAGTGCATCCAGTTTTTGCGGTAACCTTCTCTACTTTTTTGCACATGCTATGTGGGTGAAATTATGATACCATGCCAACTTTCAACCTTTTCTGAGTTCATTTGAAATGCTTTTCAATTTCAGGGTCATTTAGCTGAAAAAATCAGTAAATGCATGAAAGAATTTGTTTGCACATAAAATTTCTTCGCGTTTCAAATGCCAAAACACATAACTACCCTAACTATTACAGAGATTCCCTCCTGGGTGTGAAACACAGAAGAAAGTGATGATAGTGAAGCCGATCACATCCCAGATCTTTGGGTGTGAAACTTTTTCTTCGCGTATGTCCCTTTGTGCCGTAGCCATGGAAAATCTTCATCATTTAACTGGATACTCGGGTCAATATTCACTGTGAATGGAGCAATTTTATCAAACTTTTCATAATCTTCTGACATGTCTGTCTTGTCATCCACTCCCACGATGTTTCTCTTCCCAGAAAGAACTATGTGGCGCTTTGGCTCATCGTATGATGCATTCGCTTCCTTATCTTTTCTTTTTCTCGGCTTGGTAGACATATCCTTCACATAGAAAACCTGTGCCACATCATTAGCTAGGACGAATGGTTCGTCTGCATACGCAAGATTGTTGAGATCCACTGTTGTCATTCCATACCGCGGGTCTTCCGTTACCCCATATCGTGTCATATTGACCCATTTGCACCGAAACAAAGGGACCTTCAAATCACGTCCATAGTCAAGTTCCCATATCTCCTCTATGTAACCATAATATGTTTCCTTTCCCGTCTTGGTTGTTGCATCAAAGCGGACACCGCTGTTTTGGTTGGTGCTCTTCTTATCTTGGGCGATCGTGTAAAATGTATTACCATTTATCTCGTACCCTTTGAAAGTCATTATATTCGAAAATGGTAACTGGGACAGCGAGTACATGTCATCTTCAATAGAGGCGTCATGCATGGTACGTGTCTGCAACCAGCCGGCGAAACTCCTGGTTTGTTCACGTGTAATCCAGTCATCAGACCGCTCCGGGTGTTTGGAGCGTAGAAAATTCTTGTGTTTGTCCATATACGGAGCCACCAAGGCGGAATTCTGTATAACTGTGTATTGTGCTTCAGTGAGAGAATGTCCGTCCATACATATTTTTTTGATTCCCTCCCAGCGTGCCTTTTCCATCCAGTCTGCCCTTATGCCGCGATTCAGGAACACCAATCGGCTTAAGGTCAGGAATAAAGTCAATACAAAACTCAATGACCTCCTCATTTTCATGGCCCTTGGAGATGCTTCCTTCTGGCCTAGCACGGTTATGGACATATTTCTTTAAGACTCCCATGAACCTCTCAAAGGGGAACATATTGTGTAGAAATACAGGACCCAAAACGCTAATCTCTTCGCATAGGTGAACTAGGACGTGCGTCATGATGTTGAAGAAGGATGGTGGGAACACCAACTCGAAACTGACAAGACATTGCACCAAATCATTCTCTAACCTTGGTATGATTTCTGGATCGATTACCTTCTGAGAGATTGCATTGAGGAATGCACATAGCTTCACAATGGCTAATCGAACGTTATCCGGTAGAAGCCCCCTCAATGCAACCGGAAGCAGTTGCATCATAATCACGTGGCAGTCATGAGACTTTAGGTTCTGGAACTTTTTCTCTGCCATGTTTATTATTCCCTTTATATTTGACGAGAAGCCAGACGGTACCTTAATACTGAGCAGGCATTCAAAGAAGATTTCCTTCTCTTCTTTGGTAAGAGCGTAGCTGGCATGACCCTGATGTATGCCGTCTTTTCCATGCATACGTTGCTGGTCCTCCCGTGCCTCAGGTGTATCTTTTGTCTTCCCATACACGCCTAAGAAGCCAAGCAGGGTCACGCAAAGATTCTTCGTCACGTGCATCACGTCGATTGCAGAGCGGACCTCTAGATCTTTCCAATAGGGCAGGCCCCAAAATATAGATTTCTTCTTCCACATGGGTGCGCGTCCGTCAGCGTCATTCGGAACAGGTTGTCCGCCAGGACCCTTTCCAAAGATTACCTTCAAATCCTTGACCATATCATGTACATCAGCACCAGTACGGTGGCGAGGCTTCGTCCGGTGATCCGCCTCACCTTTGAAATGCTTGCCTTTCTTTCTTACGGGATGCCTGCTCGGAAGAAATCGACGATGTCCTAGGTACACATTCTTCCTACAATTGTCCAAATATATACTGTCGGTATCATCCAAACAGTGCGTGCATGCGCGGTATCCCTTGTTTGTCTGTCCTGAACAGCAAGGCCTTTAGGTCAAATTCTTCCCCCATGTGCTCATCCCACACACGTACACCTGTTCCATTCCACAGCTGTAAGAGTTCTTCAACTAATGGCCTGAGGTACACATCAATGTCGTTGCCGGGTTGCTTAGGGCCTTGGATGAGCACTGGCATCATAATGAACTTCCGCTTCATGCACAACCAAGGAGGAAGGTTATACAAACATAGAGTCACAGGCCAGGTGCTATGGTTGCTGCTCTGCTCCCTAAAAGGATTAATGCCATCTGCGCTTAGACCAAACCATACGTTCCTTGCGTCATCTGCAAACTCCTTCCCGTACTTTCTCTCTATTTTTCTCCACTGCGACCCGTCAGCGGGTACTCTCAACTTTCCGTCTTTCTTACAGTCTTCTCTGTGCCATCGCATCGCCTTGGCATGCTCTTTGTTTTGGAACAAACGTTTCAACCGTGTTATTATAGGAGCATACCACATCACCTTGGCAGGAATCTTCTTCCTGGGGTGCTCACCCTCGACATCACCAGGGTCATCGCGCCTGATCTTATAGCGCAATGCACCGCATACCGGGCAAGCGTTCAAATCCTCGTACTCACCGCGGTAGAGGATGCAGTCATTAGGGCATGCATGTATCTTCTACACCTCTAACCTTAGAGGGAAAACAGCCTTCTTTGCTTCGTACGTACTCTCGGGCAATTCGTTGTCCTTTGGAAGCATATTCTTTATCATTACCAGCAACTTTCCAAATCCCTTGTCAGATACACCATTCTCTGCCTTCCATTGTAGCAATTCCAGTGTGGTGCCCAACTTTTTCTTGTCAGCTTCGCAATTCGGGTACAACAATTTCTTGTGATCCTCTAACATGCGCTGCAACTTCTTCTTCTCCAAATCACTTGCGCAGTTTCTCTTTGCATCGGCAATGGCCCGACCTAGATCATCAGCGGGCTCATCTGATGCCTCTTCTTCAGCTTCTTCCCGCATTGCCGGCTCAGCTTCTTCCCCCATTGTTGTATCATTGTATTCAGGGAACCCATGGCCAGGATAGTTGTCGTCGTCCTCTTCTTCTTCATTGTCTTCCATCATAACCCCTCTTTCTCCGTGCTTGGTCCAAACATTATAGTGGGGCATGAAACCTGACTTAAACATGTGGACGTGAATGGTTCTTGACGTAGAGTAATTGTGATCATTCTTACAGACTAAACATGGACAAGGCATAAAACCATCCGCCCGCTTGTTTGCCTCAGCCACAAGCAGAAAAGTTTGCACGCCATTAATGAACTCGGGAGAGCATCGGTCATCGTACATCCATTGTCGGCTCATCTTCATTACACAACACCGAATAGACCAAATTAATACAAGTTCATACATAAAGTTCATACAATACTTAAATACAACAAACAAATAACTCTCTAACTAAAGAATTTAAATGCAACAACAAATGCGATCAAGATCGCAACTAAGGTAACAATTGATCCAACAGCATAATGATACCAAGCCTCACTATCAACGGCATATTTTCTAATCTTTCTAATCTTCAAGCGCATTTTCTCCATCTTGATCTTGTGATCATCGACGACATCGGCAACATGCAACTCCAATTCCATCTTCTCCCCCTCAATTCTTTTCAATTTTTCTTTCAAATACTCGTTTTCTCTTTCAACTAAATTTAACCTCTCGACAATAGGGTCGGTTGGAATTTCCGGTTCACAAACCTCCTAGACAAAAATATCTATGTCAACTTGATGGGCATAATTTGTCATAAACACGAAATGCAACAACTAGTTTTAAAAGAGAATATACCACATCCGAATCATAACAAGGACGAGGGCCGACGGGGACGGATATCAAAACCATGGCACTATGTATAACAAACAACGTACGGGTAAGATAATTAGACGAGTAACTATATATCCAAATCACACAAACATCAATTTGGTAATGTAAAACATTCATGAACAAGAGGCTCACCACAAGGTGGTGCCGGCGACGGAACGGTGCGGGTGATCGACTGTGGTTACGACGGAGATTTAGAAGGCACTAAGTAAACCACACCTACATATGCAAACTAAGTGTTAGTTTTGACCACAAATTGCATATAAATCAAATACTAGCACATATATTTTCTACCAAATTACTAAACTCATAAATTAATCACTATACAAAGCATTGCAAGAGCTAATCTAGCAATGAGAGATGAAAGGACAAAGTTGCTAACCTTTGTGATTATTTGAATGGATGGGGGCCTTCAAATCTTGACAAATTTTGGGCAAAATGTGTGATGAGCTCGAGAGGAAGAGGGGAAGAACAGAGAGGAGAGGGGAAAGGGGAAGAACAGAGCGAGCTCGGGTGGAGGAAGGGCTTATGTAGGACGACCTTTAGCACCGGTTCGTGCCATGAACCGGTACTAAAGGTGCTGGAGGGGCCCCGGACTGACAACATCCTGCCACCACTCACTTTAGTACCGGTACGTGGCACGAACCAGTGCTAAAGGTCGGCCACGAACCGGTACTAATGAAAGCGGCTGGCTAGCCGTTGGAACCGGCACTAATGCACACATTAGTGCCGGCTCAAAAGCACATTTGACCCTTTTTCTACTAGTGACCTGCTAAAATAAATTTGTACCAAATTTGTGTCAGAGCGATTGGGGAGATTTTTAAAATGTAAAACTATATATTAAAAAAATAAATTAAAAACTCTGATTTTTTAAATATCCATGAATTAAAAAACTCTTCCTGTATTTCGCGAGAGGCATGGTCGTGCCTCTTTCGAAAAGGAAAAAAACGTGTTTCTGTTTTTTTTTCTTCCGCGAGAGGCACGATTTTGCTTTTGCGAAAGGCAAGGTTGTGATTTCGCGAGAGGCAAGGTTATGATTTCGCAAGAGGCACGGCCGTGCCTTTGGGAAAAAAACCATGCTCCCGGTTCCCCTTTTTTTGTCCGGTTTTCTTCGTGAAAAAAGTTAGTTAAAACCTATCAACATGGGATCTAGTTTTGAAGATCTCGACGCGAGTAATCCAGCGGTGAAAACGGTTCGAGATTTGAACACACGGTTTAAGAGATAAAAATGTTTTGAATAAACGGATATACGAAAAAGGGTTGTGACAAGTGGCGCACATGCAACGTGCCACTTGTCACAACCTGAGAAGGGGGGTGATCTTTGCGATGAGTACTCCTCAATTAGTAATTTCGCTGAAAAGGCGCACCTGTAGAAACTCGCTGGAGAGATAAGCCCGTGGCTCTTTCCATGGTGCAAGAAAGATTGGTTGGACTAGCTCACTTTTCCGTTAGTTATATATTCACTTATGCAGCTTTCTTGATTGCCTCAACATTAGGCAAGTTTGGTTAATTTAGTTTGTAATAATAGCAACATACATAATGCGAGGCACGGGCTGATTCATCGTCGTCATGCTCCTCCTCCGTCTCGGGATACTCCAACTCCGAGTCGGTGTGCTGCTCCCCCCTCCATGCTCTCAATGCCGTAGTCATCGAGAGTGTCGTCAGGAATGGGGGGCGGCGAGCAGACACCCGAGTCCTCACTAGAAGTGGGAGGGATGACCTCCTTGCTGGAGGAGGGGACAACCCATGGCCCATCCCAGTACATGAGTGGGCAAGCATTTTTTTCCACCAATAACAATTTGCAAATATCTAGCTAGCTTTCTATAACTAGCTAGCTATAACTAGTATTTGCTATAATATAACCGTCTGTTTTTATCAATTTGCTAGCAAATAACCGATCATGCATGCATGATATGGACATATACTTAATTATTTTAAAAAAACTGAACAATTCGCTTCAAATTAATTAACTAGCAAACTTGGGACAAATAAACAATTTAATTAGATATGTAATGTGCATTTTAATACATACAAAATTTATTTCTAACAGATACATAATTTACTTCTAATTTAACTAACATTTTCATAAATTTTCCAAATTAACTAGCATTTGCTACACACATGCATGCACATTTTGCCCAAAGTGCAAAAAAGGTGAAGTAGCTCACTTTGCATGGTCCTTCCTGTGGATTCGGATGCCGGTGCCGGTGCGACAAGAATGGAGGCGGTTGGCATCGATTGCAGCCGAGGCACCTGTGGCCCCGGATGCGACGATGTCCACCGATTTAACGACGGTGGAGCACGGGACCATGACTCCGACGAAGGAAGGGCCGATGGCCGTGGCTGCAACGGACGCAACATCCATACGTGTAACTGTTGCGGCGACGTCCGCGCAGCAAATGACTCGGCTGCCGGATTGATGCGACGATAGCTTCGAGATGGGGAGGCAGTGGCGCAACTGGTAGGAGTAGAGGAGGCAGCGCGACGACGGTTCATCATCCACTACTAGGAAAAAGGCTACTAGTAGCGCTGGAAAACTGGCTAGTAGTAGCGCGGGTTCCCGCGCTACTACTATCGCGCTACAGCTAAAAGTTAGTAGTAGCGCGGGTAAACCCATGCTACTACTAAAATAGTAGCAACGCTTCTATAGTAACACACGCTACTAGTATCTAGCATACTAGTAGCGCTTCTATAGTAACACAGGCTACTAGTATCTAGGATACTAGTAGCGCGGTTTTTTTCAAGCGCTACTACTAACTAATTACGAATAAAAAAATCCCCAAATTCCATTTTATGCATTACACATCATTACAAATTCAAGATTTATAGTAAACCATGAGATGCAATCATGTTTAAATGGTTCAAAATGATCAAGCCATATCTGCATAGTGGGAGCAACGACGGTGAGTATACATCGTTGCTGCTTGCTGTAGACTGAGGGGGGGGGGGGGCACAAGGACCTAGGAGTCGGTGAGGTACTGCTTCCTGTTGTTGAGCCATTGCTGCTTGTTGTCGGCGAGCTCCTGCTGGAGCTGGGGAGGAGGTAGGTGCTCTCTCCAAACAAACTTGCACCTTCTTCCTTCCTGTAGTACTAATTCAAGTTATCGAAAAAAGTGACCAGTCGTGCATATATGCGTGCACTAATTAGATTCATATGTTTATACTTTCACTTTGGCTTAATTGACATATTCTCAGCTGGGAAGTATCTATTATGAAATCAAGTTATACCCACTGAAAATAAATTGGCCGGTGTTACTTATTTACCTAACTTATTTAGTTGTTTCTTATGATTGAACCATGACCTTCATTTGCACACGGTACTATGTGATGCCCAACCCCTCCCCCGCGTTTTTGGTTTCTAACCCTCATTCATGAAGCTCACTTAGAATAATGACCACTGAACATCGACTGGAATAACTGCAGCATATTGTGAATGTCAGTGAGAAGCAATGCTTCACATGTTCTATACTCCACTTTTATTTTGTTAAGAACTAGTATTACTAATGGTACTATCTTCTAAAGCATGCCTACATGTTGTTTAGTACTTTCCTTACCGTAGGTATGCATTATGCCAGCAAGAAGCTCGAAAACAAGTGCACAGATGATGCATTTACTTCTTACTTGGGCAAATGTTTTGTTACTGCTTGATTCATCTATGGAGTTTTTTCTAACAAAACATCTACCCGTCTTATTTAGCCAGTGCAGAATTATATAGTGATCGTGATATACCTCGTCAGTTTCCCTCACTGGTGTGCATGTCAGAAAGTGAGACGTACTAGTGAAGTTTTTTCTAGTTGTCTCATTTAACTCACTCTAAAGGGTACTGTTTTCTTTCATGCTTGAAGCAAGACAACAAAAATACTATAGAAATCTGCAATGTACTAGTTAAGATGGATTCCAACCAGTGAGAACAGAATGTAAACATTTCTATATGAGTATTGTTATCTGCATGCCACCAGTTAGCTAGAACAGAATGTTCGGAAAAATCTGCAATAGTTCTTTTGTGTACTGTTATCTGCACACAATCAACTTAAATGCAGATAGATTCCAACCAGTTAGAACATAATATATAGGAGTTTCAGGACTTTGCCCAATCGATTCTGCTTTTGTGACAAATCTAAAGTTCAGTTGTAAATAACTATAATTTTCCAACAGCACATTCTGTTTTCTGCTATTCTTGCTGTGATGAATAATTATAATTTTTCAACGGCACATACTCTAAGAAAGAAAGAAAGAACAAAAGGAAGGCAGATGCCTTGTATGTTTAACTACTACTGGAGTTCAGCTAAGATCAAGGCATTTAATTTCCTTTACCAAATATTTTCTCAACTGATTCATGGTCGTACTGTACTGAATAATTCAACTAATGTTTACAACTCTATCTAAAGCCCTATTCTGATCTACTCCGCTCCACAGTTGCAACTCCCGAAGTGAAAGGAGCGGCAACGCAATCGCACGGAGCGGCTCAGACCCAGCTGCTCTCACGGAGCGGAGTTTTGAAACTGGAGAGGTATCGAACGGCCACTAAGATAAAGACATGTGGCAATAGGGAAAAAAGTCTTTACCAATGAAAGGAAGGGACCACTAACCAGATGCTGATGCATATATATATATCATTTCCATGCATACTAACCTTTGCTTGCATTGGCTAGTGTGAATCTTCCGGAACAAACACATGATGGCATCCGTGACAAGGAACACACTCCATCATATCCCGCCTAGAGCATAACGCGTGGGGTGGATTAAGAAATTTCGGCAGCATAACGCGTGGGGTGGATTAAGAAATGCATCCTAAAGCGGCACTACATGAGTGAAAATCAATTTTGGCTAGTAGAAAGAATGGATTGGTACATGACTGAAAGCAATTTTGCCATTGTACAAGTTCTCTGGGATCAAACTACTCTAACCATGGGATCAGCATACTCAACCGGTTCGACCCGAGTATGTGACCGCCAGCACCCATCTCCTTCACCGTCCGGAAGAGCGGCACTACAGACAGTTGAGCACCACCGGCGCACATGCTTTGCTGCTAGAGCTCCTCATACTAATTTTCTTCTTTTGCATCCGGAGTTTTGGGGTCTGCATTTGAGATGTGGTAAAATTTTACGCCCAAGACCCTAAAATTTTGCAGTCAACACCCTTAAGCTTTTGTTTTCTTACAAAAAAGGACAAAATTTTGACAAGTCGTGACAATTTTCACTAGAAATTTTGGCAGCATAACGTGTGGGGTGGATTAAGAAATGCATCCTAAAATGGCACTACATGAGTGAAAGGCAATTTTGGCTAGTAGAAAGGATGGATTGGTACATGATTGAAAGCAAGTTTGCCATTGTACAAGCTCTTTGGGATCAGACTAGTCTGACCATGGGATCAACATGCTCACCGGGTTCGACCCGAGTATGTGACCGCCAGCACACATCTCCTTCACCGTCCAGAAGAGCGGAACTACAGACGGTTCAGCGCCACCAGCGCACATGCTTTGCTGCTGGAGCTCCTCATACAAATTTTCTTCTTTTGCGCCCAGATTCCTGACAGGTCATGTGAATTTCGGCCACAAATTTCAGCGACATAACGTGTGCGAAAGAAACGCATCCGTAGCAGCACTACATGACATAAAGAAATTTTTGCTACTAGAAAGGATGGATGGATTGAACCATTTGTGAGTGAATGCATCCTGGCACCAGACATGTCAACATGGTTATAACCACCGAGGGAGTTTCATGAATAAAATTCTACCACATGCAAAATCATCACATTTTGTTAGTACTGGTTCATTTGATTCTGAATCTGTGTTCCACTCTTGTATTTCCTAATTGCTATGTACTACATACTATCGTGAATCGATTCAATCCCTAGTTAAATGCTCTCTCCAAACAAACCTGCACCTGCTTCCTGCTACCTCTTGAGCACTGCGTTGGTTTTCCCTTGAAGAGAAAAGGGTGATGCAGTAAAGCAGCGTAAGTATTTCCCTCAGTTTTTGAGAACCAAGGTATCAATCCAGTAGGAGGCCGCACATGAGTCCCTCGCACCTACACAAACAAATAAATCCTCGCAACCAACGCGATAAGGGGTTGTCAATCCCTACATGGTCACTTACGAGAGTGAGATCTGATAGATATGATAAGATAATATTTTTGGTATTTTCATGATAAAGATGCAAAGTAAAATAGAAGGCAATAAAATAACTAAGTGTTGGAAGATTAATATGATGGAAAATAGACCCGGGGGCCATAGATTTCACTAGTGGCTTCTCTCAAGAGCATAAGTATTATAGTGGGTGAACAAATTACTGTTGAGCAATTGATAGAATTGAGCATAGTTATGAGAATATCTAGGTATGATCATGTATATAGGCATCACGTCCGAGACAAGTAGACCGACTCCTGCCTGCATCTACTACTATTACTCCACACATCGACCGCTATCCAGCATGCATCTAGAGTATTAAGTTCATAAGAACAGAGTAACGCTTTAAGCAAGATGACATGATGTAGAGGGATAAACTCATGCAATATGATATAAACCCCATCTTGTTATCCTCGGTGGCAACAATACAACACGTGCCTTGCTGCCCCTACTGTCACTGGGAAAGGACACCACAAGATTGAACCCAAAGCTAAGCACTTCTCCCATTGCAAGAAAGATCAATCTAGTAGGCCAAACCAAACTGATAATTCGAAGAGACTTGCAAAGATAATCAATCATACATAAAAGAATTCAGAGAAGATTCAAATATTGTTCATAGATAAACTTGATCATAAACCCACAATTCATCGGTCTCAACAAACACACCGCAAAAGAAGATTACATCGAATAGATCTCCACGAGAGAGGGAGAACACTGTATTGAGACCCAAAAAGAGAGAAGAAGCCATCTAGCTAATAAATATGGACCCGAAGGTCTGAGGTAAACTACTCACACATCATCGGAGAGGCTATGGTGTTGATGTAGAAGCCCTCCGTGATCGATGCCCCCTCCGGCGGAGCTCCGGAAAAGGCCCAAGATGGGATCTCATGGGTACAGAAGGTTGCGGCGGTGGAATTAGGTTTTTGGCTCCGTATCTGGTAGTTTGGGGGTACGTAGGTATATATAGGAGGAAGGATACGTCGGTGGAGCAACATGGGGCCACGAGGGTGGAGGGCGCGCCTGGGGGGTAGGCGCGCCCGCCTACCTCGTGCCCTCCTGGTTGATGTCTTGACGTAGGGTCCAAGTCCTCTGGATCACGTTCGTTCCGAAAATCACGTTCCCGAAGGTTTCGTTCCGTTTGGACTCCGTTTGATATTCCTTTTCTGCGAAACTCTGAAATAGACAAAAAACAACAATTCCCGGTGGTATTTTCATGTATAATAAAGTCCAATAATGTCCAAAACAGAATATAATATAGCATGGAACAATAAAAAATTATAGATACGTTGGAGACGTATCACTTCCTGTGGTACTAATTCAAGTTATCGAAAAATGGGACCAGTCATGTATACATGCGTGCACTAATTAGATTCATATGTTTATACTTCCACTTCGGCTTAATTAACATCTTCTCAGCTGGGAAGTATCTATTATGAAATCAAGTTACACCCACTGAAAATAAATTGGCCGATGTTACTTATTTACCTAACTTATTTTGATGTTTCTTATGATTTAACCATGACCTTCATTTGCACAAGGTACTATGTGATGCCTCCCCCCTGTTTTTGGTTCTAACCCTCATTCATGGAGCTTACTTAGAATAATGACCACTCAACAGCAACTGGAATAACTGCAACGTATTGTGAATGTCAGCGAGAAGCAATGCTTCACATGTTCTACACTCCACTTTTATTTTGTTAAGAACTAGTATTACAAATGGTACTATCTTCTAAAGCATGCCTACATGTTGTTTAGTACTTTCCTTACCGTAAGTATGCATAATGCAAGCAAGAAGCTCGAAAACAAAGTGCACAGATGATGCATTTACTTCTTACTTGGCAAATGTTTTGTTACTGCTTGATTCATCTATGGAGTTTTTTTTTACGAAACATCTACATGTCTTATTTAGCCAGCGCAAAGTTATATAGTGAAGGATTTTTCTAGTTGTCTCATTTAACTCTCTCTAAAGGGTACTGTTTTGTTTCATGCTTGAAGCAAGACAACAAAAAGTACAATAGGAATCTGCAATGTTCTAGTTAAGATGGATTCCAACCAGTGAGAACAGAATGTAAATGTTGGTATATGAGTGTTGTTATCTGCATGCAACCAGTTAGAACAAAATGTTTGGAAAAATCTGCAATAGTTCTTTTGTGTACTGTTATGTGCACACAATCTATTTAAATGCAGATAGATTCAAACCAGTTAGAACGGAATGTATAGGAGTTTCAGGACTTTGCCCACTCGATTCTACTTTGTTGACGAATCTACAGTTCAGTTGTAAATAACTACAATTTTCCAACAACACATTCTGTTTTCTACTATTCTTGCTCTGATGAATAATTATAATTTTCCAATGGCACATTCTCTAAGAAAGAAAGAAAGAAAGAAAGAAAGGAAGGAAGAAAGAAAGAATAAAAGGAAGGCAGATGACCTTGTATGTTTAACTACTACTGGAGTTCAGCTAAGATCAAGGTATTTTATTTTCTTTACCAAATCTTTTGTCAACTGATTCATGGCCGTATTGTACTTAATAATTCAACCACTGTTTACAACTCTATCTAAGATAAAGACATGTGGCAAGAGGGAAAAAAGTCTTTACCAATGAAAGGAATGAAGCACTGACGAGATGCTGATGCATACTAACCTTTGCTTGCATTGACTTGTGTGAATCTTCCGGAACAAACACACGTCGGCATCCCTGACAAGGAACACACACCATCGTATCCCGCCTAGCGTTCAGGTTTTTTATGTTGTCCCCCGACTTGGTGTCGGCATCTCATCTCTGCCATAAAAGGTTCACAAGAAAACTCATCAGATGGAGAGGTACTGGTACCACGCCATGTTTTCCTTGAGGAAGAGGTTCGCTCGAGAAAAGGACACGACAAGTACGGCTTGGGCGGGCGTCGAAGACATGGCGTGGCCACTCGACGAGACATGGTCTTGGTGCCACTCACTGGCAGAGCATCTCTCGACATGGTGTGAGGAGGAAGGAGGAGGGGCTAGTCGAACAAGCAGAGGAGGAGAAGTTGCGGGGCGCGAGCGGCAAATCCAGAGGCTGCGGCAAAGAGTTGTACATTTATAGTTATAGACAGATAAGGCTTGAGCGGGAACGAGCAAGGAGAGACGTCGGATGGGATGGCGATCCGCGTGAGGTGAGGCGCGCGGCAGCGGATTGATGGAAGAAACGGGAGGCGGAGCGACATCAACGATTGAATGAGGACGCGTTGGTTTTTGGGGGAGTGCCTGATTTCGAGGAGCAATACGTGTGAGAGAATTGATGTGGGATTTGTTATGTTTCCTAAAAACTAATCCACATGAATCGCATCTATTTCTTTTTTTCTACTCCCTCCGTCCCATAATATAAAAGCGTTTTTTACACTAGTGTAGTGTCAAAAACGCTTTTATATTAGTGTCAAAAACGCTTTTATATTATGGGACGGAGGGAGTAACTAATACACATGAATCACGTTTGGATTTGTTATGTCTCTGTTTTTTCTTTGTTTGACAAGTGTTGATCCCTAATCCTCTCCCTTGTGTATCTCCTATTTATAACATAACAAACTTTGCATCTGCTTCGTAGGTATGGAAAATAAAAATATACGAAAGATATTAGTATATTAGATAGGAGAAGAAAGGCAAGCATGAGGAAATGGATCACTTAACTTGTACCAGTATATATAGCAGGAAGATTCAATTCAACACTGTGCTGTGCTCCTAGTTAGAATGATGATGGGAAGAGACTGGAGCGAGATGCATGCCAAGGGAGACTCGGCGAGGGTTTCTTTGACAAGTGTTGATCCCTAATCCTCTCCCTTGTGTCTCCTATAACATGACAAACTTTGCATCTACTTCGCATGTACGGAAAAGAAAAACATAAGAAAGATAATACTCCCTCCGTTTCTAAATATAAATCGTTTTAGAGATTTTAGTACGGACTACATATGGATGTATAGAGACATATTTTAGAATACATATTCACTCATTTGGCTCCGTATGTAGTTCATATTGAAATCTAAAATTATGTTTAGGAACGGAGTTAGTTGTATATTAGAGGAGAAGAAAGGCAAGCAGGAGAAAATGGATCACTTAACTTGTACCAGTATATACAGCAGCAAGATTCAATTCAATGCTATGCTCCTAGTTAGAATGATGATGGCAAGAGACTGGAGCGAGCTGCCAAGGGAGACCTGGACCCAGCAATTCATTGGTCCTGCAGCAGGATGTCTTGAAGTTAAGGTGAGCATGTTGTCGAGTTTAGGTCATTTGCAGCTTTACATCCATCCAATGCTGCTGTGGAGAAGAGATAGATGGTACTGAAGAAGCTCATCTTGTCCAAAAGATTTAATACAGGTTGTACTACACCTCTTTCAATTCAATCACATGGACAATAGCCAAACAGTAGTCTCATCTCATCTCTAGTTTGTAAGTTTAATTTGTGCACACCATACATGCACCAGTTGAAAGCACCTTACCTTCGAGTAGGGCATTTTTTAGACTGAGCTCCTTGGAGCCCTTTATTCCTGATTTCAAAACCATACAAACATGCATCAGTTTTCATATACTGAACGAACGGACGAACAAATGAACGAGCCTTTTTTCATGAAGAATTAACCATCTGAGCCAACAAAAGAAACCACGCATTCATCAAATCAATCCATTCTCTTGACGACGTTGACCAAAAATACAATACAACCCAAATTTTACAAACTCCAGAGACACCCGGCCAACAGGGAAGAATAAAGCAAAAATACACAAAAGAATGCCCTTGTATTTCAGCATTTATACTCCGTCCCGAGTATCCTGGTCCGTTCCGCGGAGACACTTAAACCATGAGATTGGGATCTTGGTCCATCAAGTGGCAACAGTGTTCATCGTGCATCTTGATTGATTGCTGATAGACCATCCAGCGAGAACCCCCTGCCTAGGGCCACCTCCTCACACATCAGGGCATCCACCTCCAAGGCCAACATTCTCTAGGCCAGCGAGGCGTGTTCGGCCAGAAACATTGCTCGCCCACCATAATCCATCCATGCCATGACACGGAACCTGACAAACCAGAGCAACAAGCCAAAGAATCAGTTACTAAATCTTCAATACCGAGTGTCAAAAAGGAGACTGGAAAAGCCCACACAAAGTGTTGGCTGATACTATTATAAGAAGACGGCGAAAACAACAACATGCTTTGCTCACAACCCAAAATGAGAGAGCTAACCCATCCATTGAGCTAGCTAAAATAAGGACGAACGGTCACCGACACCATTGTGTTGCCAGTGCATGGCATCATCTTTCACAAACTGGTGGCATAGCTTTGTAAAGAAAACAACAACAAAATTAAACTGCACAGCCAGTCTAAAAAGCAACATATCAGGGGGTGCAGGAAACATCATAGGAGCTCTTAATATCATCTTTTTCATCCAAAAAATGCATCCCTCAAAGTAAGTGATGTCCTGCGAATAAGTTTCCATTTTACATGCCATTTCCATGCAAAATAAACTCACTGGACAGCTGTCCCACAGTAGAAGAGAACAAATGTTCAATCAAGGCCAACTATTGTAAAGTAGAGAGCAAGTCTTGAAGCAAATGTCCAAGATTATTATATATGTTCTTATGTTTAACTTGCGCTTCTCCACTCAAATTAACTCCTACATATGGTGATCTAAGGGATCTAATTACAAGAGAACAGTGTAGTAATGACCAAGCAAAATAAAGGACAATCACCAATAGTTTCATTTACTAGAAACTAGGAACTGGGCATAAGTCGAAGCAATATGCTTCTCCCGGTGAATCAAAAAATAACCGTAAGTGATGGATAGATTAGATTACCTTGGCTACCGCAAGCAGCCTGGTTCTGGTGGGGGCGTTGTAAACATGCAGAGGTAGCAGCCGACGCTGCTCCTCCCTCGACATGCAATTGTGGAGGAAACTGGCTTGGTCTGTGGCGGCTCCGTGCCCCTTGGTGCTGGCGGGGTGCCGACAAGGTCAAACTCGCCCAGGATCTTGTTCTCTATAGTCATCACATAGATACCCATTTGCGTCTGGTTGTCAACAGTTGAAAACACCTGCAGCTGAGAAGGGTTATTCTATGTTAGGAATGTTTAAAAAGGCACAAGCAAACACCACAAGGAGAGATTATTACAAGGTTTAGGTTAACAAAATAGAACAGAGAGTTTATTTGCTACAACAACTATCACAAAACCATACAATAGCATTATCATAACTCAGAAGGCATAGTGTCATGAGGACTATGAAAGGCACTGAACCTAAACATCAGCAACTCGCATTGACAGGGACAAGTATAGCAAACCATAGGAACACCAAAACGAACACATAGTCAGCCTTTACACAAACTGAGCACATGCATCATATCCAACCCTTAGCTGCATAGTAGAGGAAAACTACATAACCGAACCCTAAACAATTTAAATCCAGGAAACAAATTCTCTTCAGTTCACAAACTGTGGTGGACACTGAAGACACAACATTTGATCCCAACCCTTTAGCAACAGTAAGATGAGTACAAAAAAGGCCTAACCAGCAACAGTAGCAACAAGATAAAAAAATTGAGTTCACAACAAGAAATTGCTATCATCTTGAGTAAAAGACTTTTTAGCAGCTCCCAATCTACCAATGTGGGGGTAGGATTAACAGTAGTAACTTACTAATACTAGCCCTAGTTCCTGATCTCATTTATCTCTACATCATAAGCCATGTGTTTTTGAAGAGGCAAGAGAAACGGGGCCTAATCAGAAGCATCACAGCAACCATATATTGCTCTGAACGCAGTTTTTTTTAAATAGACCAGCTATCAAAAGCTACATGTGCTTAGGAACCCGTAGAATATTATAATCACCAGCTATCAGTAGCTCCGAGCTCAAACATTCACAACAAGAAGAAATTATAATCATCTTATGTACAAGACCTGTAAATAACTGTCAATTAGGGTAAATGATGATGCCTAGGAGTGAGGATTGACAGCAAGAATACTAACTCTAGAGTAGATTATGCACTAGTTAGATATTGATTATATTTAAAATTTAACTCCTGCTGCAAGACAAACAAATGTTGTTCCTTTTAGAACCAAAACCAACCAAACAGAGAGAGGAGATGGGAGGGGACCTTCCATAGTAGCAGGGTCGGAGCCAGAAGGCTCCTTTCCCTCCCGGCGCGCGACTGTGACCAGATGGGAGGCAAAAGAATCCGCAACTGCAGCAGCTTCTCCTGGCCGTTGGCCGCTCTACCAACAGAAACGAGACGGGGGTCCTGCACAAACCACACGCATATTCAATTTTTATGGGCCAAAATATCCACAATTTATAAATTGCCGAGCGGAGCTGACATCAACGCTAGCACAGGAGGCCATCATCAGTACCGGCGTAAATTTTCTGTTGGTTTATTCTGAGCAATGGCAAAATACACCAACAATGGATAGTGACCAATATAAGATGTGTAGTTATCTCTCTGGATAGCTACAGCCCACTCAACTGCAATACAAAAAATGAGACAAGTCAGAATGCCCTTTTTCTGAAAAAATGGATTGAACATGCTCACGCAGTCACGCTGAATCTGTCCCTAGCCTTAAAATAGAGATTTGTACTACAGCTTACATACAATCCAGTTAAAATGCAAAAAGATGTTACTAACGACACATTATATCGAAAGACTATGGCCATGTTCAAGACATTAAGTTGAAGCTAGCTATAACATCATTTCCAAAATCTGACAGAGAACCAACAACTTGCAGTAGCCACTCTAAACACCCAAGAACAGTACAATTCTGGAAAAATAACAGATTTTATTGAAAATCAGTGTTTTCAAATGCCATGACTTTCCCTATCTAGATTACTCAAGTTCAGGCAAAACAATCGCAAAGGTGTTCGGAACCAACAGTTTATCAATAATCTCAAGAAAATAATGTGATAGTGTGAGCATTCAAGACTCATACTCCCCAAGTTTCTATCAGTTTAATATTAATCCATAGTTGAGTGCTATCCGATAAGAAAACCAGAAATCTGATTTTGCTCAGGAGCTCATGTACATCCATGGAGCTCAAGTAAATATAATTTGGCACTAATACTTGAGATTAATCAACAAATAGTGCTAGGATAGCACTTAGCTTCATTCAATTTTGAAACATTTAGTAGAACTCTCATATTACAAGGGTAACTCTGTCTAAACAATTGAGCCATGCAATACTATAATGGTTGGAAAGGAAGTGCAGGACAAGAACAATGTAGTCTAGAGCCAGCTCTACAAACAACAATAATTCAGCAAATACACCGTGATACGAAATAACCGGTTCTGTCCTCAACAACCAAAGTGTAGGCAAAGAAAATTCAACTCTGGAGATTTGTCTGAAATGAATAGTAGTGATACATGAGCAGAAGTACATCAATATGAACTCCCTTTAAACCATAAATTATCTTCGTCGTACCGCTGCACAATAATATGTATCCGTACAAGTAAACATCTAATACAACAATATTTATTCATACAAGTAACTGAGCATCCAACCAGTTACAGTAAAAGTTAACCAAAATATTAAAAAAAACGTACAGTTCCAGATCGAGATGTGGGGGTAGAGGGGCAGGGAGATCACCATGTATACCCCCTTCCGTTGGACATCCCCTTCTTGTTGTTGTAATTTATGTTCTCGTTAATAAATTTTATTGGCAGGGAGCCCTTCCCTATAGTCTTTCGGTCATAGTAATAATAATAGTATGCATATTTTGGCACGAACATTGTGACACAGGGAGGTGCTTGTGCAGATTATGACAACTCCTAGAGAACCTAGACTTAACATAGGTGAATGGTTTGGAATCTGGTAGTGGAAAATCGGACGACCTGAATATATACCAGTACTGTGCAGTACACTTAGCTACTACTCCGACCAGAAGTAATTAGAGAGACTGAGAGCAGTAAACATGCAATAGGTTCCATAAATGATTGACAAACAACAGGCGTCAGAGAAATAATGAGAAAACTATAAAACAACATGTTGTAGGATGTCAGCAGAAATTTCACAAACATCACTTCCCAAATCTGACGGAGAACCAAGAACTTGCAGTAGCAATTCTAAACATCCAAGAATAGTTCAATTCTGGAACATAATAACAGATTTTATTGAAAATCAGTGTATTCAAATGCCATGGCATTTCGTATGTGTACATTACTCAAGTTCATTCACCAAGCTTCAGAAAACAATTGCACATATGTTCGGAAACCAACAGTTTATCAATAAGCTCAAGAAAATGATGTGACAGATCCACTGTGAGCGCTCAAGACTCACTTAGTCGCCATGTTTCTATCAGTTTAATATTAATCAATAGTTGAGTGCTATCCGATAAGAATACCAGAAATCTATTTTTGCTCAGGAGCTCGTGTACATCCATGGAGCTCATGTAAATCTAATTTGACATTAATATTTGAGATTAATCAACAAATAATCATGCTACAGGAAAATGGAACCTTATCCCATCATGAACCCAAAAAAGCAAGACCAAGACTAGAGATAAATAGTGGCATGCCAAGGGAAGTATAAAAAAAATTAAATCCTATCGAAAGTTACCCCCTGTGGAACCCATCATGAACCCAAGTAAGCTAGACCAAGACTCTAGACCAAAGAACATACTTGAATTATAACTTCCTCAGCAACCATACAGGCAGCCAGCTCAAACGCATGCATGTGTGAATTCTACATTTCTATTCTTAAGTTACTACAAAAAATGAATGTGGCTTAAACTCTGGGTGAGTGGGTCAGACTTCCAGCTTTCACTTACAGTTTTATACTTGACATATTGGGTCTTGGCGGCACAGCGATGAATAAATAAACCTTTTCTATCTTTAAAGACACGAGCAATCAGTTATAATACATGTACAGGAATGATATCATGGCATTTTAATCTGCAGTCATGTTGTATCTAGTCCAAAAGCACATATTTCTATTGTGACTAGCACAAGATTTCCTCGACAGTCGAAGCATTCAATCAAGGATAATCTCAAGGCACAAGCAATCACTATACATGTACAGGACGGTAGACCTAGAGTGAGAGTGGGTGTGTTCCTTACCAGGCACTAAAATCACAACTGTTATTACAATTGTCACCAATGATGGCGCTGCCCAAAGCCTCAAAGATGGTGACCAGGCAACAAAACGAGGATGGATAGTGAGCCTCCAACCGAGCGAGGCCAGGGCCAGGATCACCACATGCACCAACTTTGGCACATAGTAACACTCCCTGCAAGAAGAGCAGAATATGAGAGCAGCATACCCACTTCTTCTCAAACAACATCATATAGCCTGCTACTGCTATGTTTGCAACCAATGTTTTCAAATGCCATAACATTTCGTATGCAGATTATTCAAGTTCAGGCACCAAAGCTTAAGAAAACAATTGCACAGATGTTCGGAAACCGAAAGTTTATCGATAAGCTCAAGAAAATAATGTAACGGTTCCACTGCGAGCATTCAAGAAACACTTAGTCCCCCAGTTTCGATCAGTTTAATGTTAATCCACAGTTGAGCGCTATCCAATAAGAATATCGGAAATCTAACTTTGCTCAGGAGCTCGTGTACATCCATGGAGATCACATAAATCTAATTTGACATTAATATATGACATTAATCAACACAAAGCCATGCTACAACAAAATGGAAACTTTATTCCATCATGAACCCAGCTTAAGCTAGAACAAGACTAGAGATAGATAGTATCATGATATGGGGTATAAAAGCCGCTAAATCATAAAAAACAAAAGTCAACCTTCTGAGGTGACTGCTTTGATTTTGCTAATTCTTAGTCAGGATCCCAAATAAGTATGGAAGTATCAAACCCCAACAAATAGAATATACAGTAGCAAATAGACCTGGCCAACACGTGAACCAATTTTCACAACGAGATCATCACAATCACAAGATGGTGGTGGCTAGAAGACCACCACCAAAGACGACATGAACCAAGTCGTAACTCATTGGCTCAATGGCCAGCACCACAACCGGCCACGGCTCAATGGCTCGACCATCTCAGGGCACAGCGAGAAAGGGACGAGGATAGGGACTCACCAGAACTGAGGAAGAAGCAGAGGTAGTGGCCAAGGAGGGGGTAGTCCGCCGAGCCATGTTAGCCGTACAGGGAGGTTACAGCGCAGCCTCCGCTGACCGGTCGGTGACGCCGCCAGAGCCGAAGGGGCACAGAGGTTCTTCCTTGCAGCAGAAAATTGGTTTTTGATCTGAAAAATATAACCGAGGATTCATTAGAAAGCTTAATTTTGGAAGAATATAAAAATTCCAGCCCTTTCTTAATTAAAGTCTGCCAGGAAAAGCCACACATATTCTCTAATTAGTAAGCTATGAGTAGAGACAATTGCTTCCTGTCAAACATTTAGCATATAGCAGTAGAAAACGCATTCGTTCGTCATGCCTTTTGTTTACAGATAACACATAAGTCATTCACAAAGAACTGTTTCCAACAAACACGGGGGTCAAATCACTGGAACAAGAGTATAGAAGCACAACAATGTGGCCTACAATGGCTATACCTATACATGCAACTTAAAGCGGCAGATAAGCAAAGATACAAGAGTATATGGCCTTGTTCAAGACATTAAGTTGAAGCTAGCTATAAGAAGAATCTTATATTGTTGATGTACAGTACCATGTTGCATGTCAGTGAAATTTCACTAAAAGCTTCAACGCATACAGATGGAGAGCGCTAAACTTGTAATAGGTACCATAAATGATTGACAAACAATAGACGGGACGGAAATAATGAGAAAACTATAAAATGACACACCGTAGGATGTCAGCAGAAATTTCACAAACATCACTTCCAAAATCTGACAGAGAACCAAGAACTTGCAGTAGCCACTCTAAACATCCGAGAATGGTAAAATTCTGGAAGATAATGACAGATTTTATTGACAATCAATATTATCAAATACCATGACATTTCGTATGTGGATTACTGAAATTCAGGCACCAAGCTTCAGAAAAAAATTGCACAGATGTTCAGAAACCAACAGTTCATCAAATAATCTCGAGAAAATAATGTGGCAGTTCCATTGCTAGCATTGAAGATCACTTAATCCCCAAGTTTCTACCAGTTTAATATTCATCCATAGTTGAGTGATAGTATTCAATAAGAATGCCAGAAATCTGATATAAATCTAATTTAAATCTAATATTTGAGATTAATTAACAAAAAACCATGCTACAGGAAAATGGAACATTTATCCCATCATGAACCCAAATAAGCTAGATCAAGACTAAAGATAGATAGTATCGTGCCAAGGGGAATATAAAAAAGGCTAAATCCTATCAAAAGTCACCCTTCTTAGGGGATTGCTTCGAATTTGCTAATTCTTAGTCGACTAAATAAGTATGTAAGTATCAAACACCAACAAACAGAATATACAGTAGCAAATTGACTTAACCAACACATGGCCAATTTCCACAACCGAAAGATTATGGTGGCCAGAAGATCACCATCACAGATGGCATGAACGCAGAACCAACCCCTAAATCAGTCATCGTGCACCACAGAACCAAGCACTAAATCGAGCACCACAACCGGCCACGGCTGGATGGCCGGACCATCTCAGGGCACAGGGAGAGGGAGGAGGAGAGGGACTTGCCAAAACTGAGGAAGAAGCCGAGGTAGTGGCCGAGGAGGGGGGTAGTCCGCCGAGCCATAGTAGCCAGAAAGGGAGGTTACGACACAACCTTCGCTGACCGGTCGGTGACGCCACCAAAGCCGAAGGGGCACATAGGTTCTTCCTTGCGGCAGACAAAGTGGTTTCCGATCTTAAAAATATAACGAAAGGTTCATTAGAAAGCTTAATTTTGGAAGAATATAAAAAATCTAGTCTTTTTTAATTAAAGTCTGCCAGGAAAGAGACACATATTCTGTAATTAGTAAGCTGGGAGTAGAGAGACAATTGCTCTTGTCAAACATTTAGCATACAAAAAGAGAAGGGTGCATTCATTCGTGACACCTTCTGTTTACGGATGGCATGCAAGTCATGCACAAAGAACAGATTTAATTTAACAAACACAAGATAATGTAGCCCACAACAGTTATACCTATACACGCGACTTAAAGTGGCAGATATGCAGAGATACAAGATGGTCCTGTCCAAATAACAACCTTCGTCAATTTACAAGTCAACAGAGTGCAGTTAGCCTACGCATTATGCCCCTTGGTGGCTTTGCTATGATAGCACTTCATTCAAGGTTCAAATATTTAGTACAGCTCATATTACGAAGGTACCTCTGTCTAAATAATTGAACTAATGCGGAATTAAATTAACGGATACTTTTCAAGCACAAATCCTAAATATGCTAGGCTCAACTAAGTGCATCAACAACCTATGCTAAACAATATAGGCACTTAAGCAAACTAGCAAGCACAAACTATATCACAAGATATGGAAATGTAGGAACAACTAAGCAATTCAACTAGCACAAGATATATCAATAAGAGCAAGTATGAATTGAGAAAAGTAAAGAGTGTGGGTATGAGATAACCACAAGTGAGTCGGGGACGCGGATTTATCCCGAAGTTCACACTCGTGAGAGTGCTAATCTCCGTTGGAGCGGTGCCGAAGCCAAAGCTTTGGGGCATCACCAAGTGACTCACCGTATTCTCCCTTTCGAGTCACCCCCAACGGATGAGCCTCGATTCACTCGGGGTTGGTCTTGAAGGCGACCACCACACCTTTACAATCTTCTCCGGAGCACACCACAAACATGGAAGCTTCTAGAGGAACTTGACCACCTAGGCCACTTCAACACCCTTCCCCAGAGCACACCACAAAAGGAAGCATCCGGGGGAACCTTGGCCACATAGGCCTCTTCACAATCTTCTCAATGTATCACCAAACCGTCTAGGAGGCGGAAGCCTCCAAGAGTAATAAACTCACGAGCTCTCACTCGAACTAATCGATGTGTGATGTCTACTACGCAAAGTTGGGGATATTACCACTGGGCGTAAACCGGCGAGGAGAGGCCGGGTTAACCCCGTAAGTAGTTCATCTATATCTGAAGTCCATGAAGACAGACGGTGACGCTTCATGAAGGCCCAGGGCCCAAAGCCGGTTTAAGGCCTGTAGACATAAACCGGCATTGACATGTAAACTTGTGTTGTAAGATAGAAGTAGCAGAGACCGAGCCGGACATGATTATGAGCCTGCCTCGGGATTCTGTAAACCGGCGGGCATCAACCCATGTATATAAGGGGACGACCCGGCGGCGGTTCAGGGAGAACAGACAACAACTCGAGACTCAGGCAAAGCGTATTCGCTCCCTGGTCCTCGAAACCCCATCAATTCCATCACAACTAGACGTAGGCTTTTACCTTCATCGTAAGGGGCCGAACTAGTATAAAACTCTCTTGCGTCCCTTGTCCGCTTTAACCCCTTTAAGCTAACCCGTAGCGATGGCTCCACGACTAAATCCTTTCTCTAGGACATCTGCCGTGACAAAACCACGACAGTTGGCACCCACCGTGGGGCTATCGCACGATGGTTTCAAGTTCTTGGAGGGCAACTTCGAAGGACTCAAGGGTTATGCTGTGGGCCGGATGACCAAGAGTCGTCGCGGCAAGCTCTACATCGACGATGCAGGCTGGGGCCCCGAGGCCGGCTCAATCGAGTACGGGTACCGGGTCCCCTTTGGTGGCATACACGTTTTCATTGGCAAGATCGGTGAACCGGGCCCTGAGCCGGACGTCTGCACCGACCTCGTCGAAACGGCTCAGCGTGCGAGATCTGCCCGGGTCAAGCCTGTCATGAAGTGTGCCTTCGTGGGAGTTATCCATGGAGGGGAATCTGAGGATAGATCGGAATCTGGTGGTGAGACCGTCGTTTATTCTGGCGATGAGTCATCGACCGGAGAGACCGAGTCGTTATATCAGTTACAAGATGGCCGGATTGGGGGCTGTTCTGATGGCAACAGTATTCCGGACCCCTTTGATCTGCCAAACCGGGTTGCCATCTTCATGGCCGGCACGCAACCGGTGCTCCACTCTTCGACCGCAGCGGCGATGATTTCCGGATTGGCAGCGGCAGCAGCGGACGGGGCAGGAGGCCCTGTGCGACCGCCAGCTCGGGTTCTATCTGATTTGTTTGACGCGTTGGCAACACTGATGGCGGAGGTTAACCCGGCGGATCAGGATGCACACAATGCGGAAATCGCAAAGTGAAAAATCAGATCACCCAGGCCAAAGCCGACTTAGCAGCTGAGGATACCAGGATAGCCGCGGAGCGGGCCGCTTTGGATGCACAAGCTTATCGGATTATGCTGGATCAGAGTGCGTCGAACGAAGTCCTGAAGAGGAGGCACCGATCTCGCTTGCCGCCGGTTTATGACGCTAGAAATCTTTTTAACACCCCAGGAGCGGGGACCAGTAATCCGCCGATGGTAAACCGGGCGGAGGCATCGGGGACAGGGGCGCCGGTTCAGCCACGTTTGGTGGATCCGCCTCGTCAGAACAACATTGTGGCACCGCATGTCCCCACGCCACCGGGTCATTATTCTAACCCGATGGACAACATTGTCGCTGCCGCTTCACGGCTGGCGGCCATCCCGATCGAAGGCGATTCTCCGGCGGCGGTCGAGACGCGTCGGGTTAAGGAGCTTCTTTAGACAGCCTTGGTTCAACAGGAGACTTATTCATATAGTCGCGATCGGATTCATTCCACTCCCTGTCCAAGCTGGAGTTACAGCAGACATATGGATGAACCGGCAGTGTCAAGCAATGCACGGAACCGTGATCCGCGCCGTGGCAATAACCCGGCGGGTGGTGCTGGTGATGCTCAGGAGGTGGTGGACCGGGCTCGGGCACGCAGAGAAGCCGAGTTAGCGGCGCAGCATGAAGCTCGTCAGCTTACTCTGGTTCATCCAACCACATCGGTGGAACCAGGAGTTACCTCTAGTTCTTTGGGAGTGCCATGTCTTGTCCCAGCATTGCGCAATGTGCGCCTGCCCAAGGATTTCAAGGGCCCGTGCAAGGTGCCGAATTACACCGCCGATTTATCCCCTAAAACATGGGTCGAAAGTTATGAGATGGCCATGGAGTTGTTGGATGTGGATGATGCGGCATGTGCGAAATACTTCACCATGATGCTAGAAGGGACAACCCGCACTTGGTTAAAGAGCTTACCAGCTAATTCAATCAGGTCATGGGCCGAGTTGAGAGCCCGGTTTATTCAGAATTTCAAGGATACATGCAAGCAGCCCATCTCAATTGGGGACTTAGCTGCCTGTGTCCAGGAGGAAGGAGAGTCAACAACCCATTGGGTGCGCCGGGTTTCAGAGATTTTGCATTCATCAGATCGCATCAACGCTGACACCGCAGTTTTAACATTGGAAGGCAATTGCCGGTTTGAACCCCTGAAGTTGAAGTTGGGACGGCTCAAACGTCATTGTAATGACATGGGAACCTTCATGGCTGCACTGGTGAAGTATGCCGACTCTGATAGTACCAAGGATCCTGAGTCTGACGATGATAAGACAGGGAAGGGAAAGAAGAGCGGCAACACCACAACCCGGCGGGTCATGGAAACGGCGGCAAGCGTAAGGCGGACCATGGTTTAGACTTTGTGGCTAATACTAATACACACGACAAGGGCCAGCGGCGTAAGAGTAAACCGCCCCAGCGCGGTGGAAGGCCAAATCCTAATCCGGACCGTTTGTCTTATCTGTTGAATCAGCCCTGTCCAAAGCATGGGACAAAGGAGGAACCGTCCACGCACCTCTCGAAAGATTGTTACATCTTGCAAGAGTTCAAAAATTCTGATTCTTTCCGGTATGATCATGGACCAGGAGGCGGTTCGGGCCCCGGGTCTCATGGGCCGGGTTATGGTGGAGGAAATTCCGGTTCAGGCTTCCACGGTAATCAGGGTGGACATAACAACCAAAGTAATCAGGGTAATCAAGGTGGCTATAATCATCAGGGCAATCAGCAGCAGCAGCAGTCGGGTTACCAGAGCAACCCGAAGCAGTTGAATAGCGGACAGTATCATGTCTTCACCACTAGCTTGGACAAGCGCGATCAGAAGCTTCATAAAATGGTGGTGAATGCCGTTGAACCGGTGGTGCCCCGTTATTTGCGCTGGTCCGAGCAGCTGATTGTGTGGAGTAGAGAAGATCATCCATCCCGGGTTGACAATCCGGGTCATCTGGCTCTGGTGGTGGCACCTCAGGTGGGAGGTTATAAGTTCACTAAGGTACTCATGGATGGAGGGAGTAGTATCAATATCCTTTATTATGAAACTTTCCGTCGCATGGGGTTAACAGATAAAAATCTTAAACCGTCCAATACGGTGTTCCATGGTGTAGTGTCTGGTAAGTCGGCATATCCTGTTGGTATGATAGCTCTGGAGGTGGCTTTTGGAGATGAGCATGACTCGAGATCAGAAACCTTGACCTTTGAAGTGGTGAAAATCAGCAGCCCGTATCATGCCCTATTTGGACGGCCAACTTATGCTAAGTTTATGGCACGGCCTTGTTATGTCTATCTGCAGCTCAAGATGCCGGGTCACAAGGGAACTATAACCGTGCATGGGAGCCGCAAGATTGCTCTGGAGTGTGAAGAAGGTGATGCGGCTTATGCTGAGTCGGTTTGTGCAACAGAAGATTTGAAGTTTTACAAGGACAATGTTGATCCGGCAGATATGACTTCGTTGAAGAAACTAACTACAGAGCATGATCCGGCCCTGAAGTTTAAATCGGCTGATGCGACTAAGCTTGTTGACTTCGTGCCTGGCGATTCGTCCAAGCAGTTTAGCATCAGCGCTAACTTGGATCCGAAATAGGAAAGCGCACTCATCGAGTTCATCCGTGAGAATCGGGACATCTTTGCATGGAAGCCTTCCGACATGCCAGGTGTACCGAGAGAATTCGCTGAGCGCACTCTCAACGTTGATCCCAAGTATGAACCGGTCAAGCAGTTTCTCCGCCGGTTCAATGAAGAAAGACGCAAAGCTATTGGAGAAGAGGTAGCCAGGCTCTTGGCGGCTGGATTTATCATTGAAGTATTCCATCCTGAGTGGTTGGCTAATCCGGTGCTGGTCCTCAAGAAGAATGGCACTTGGCGTATGTGTGTGGACTACACAGATCTCAACAAAGCTTGTCCAGCAGATCCTTTTGCCCTTCCCCGTATTGATCAAATTATTGATGCTATGGCGGGTTGCGAGCGTTTAAGCTTTTTGGATGCATACTCTGGTTATCATCAGATCAAAATGGCAGTTAAGGACCAGGAGAAGACAGCCTTCATAACTCCCTTTGGAGCCTTCTGCTATGTGTCCATGCCCTTTGGGCTCAAGAGTGCCCAGGCGACTTATCAACGGTGTGTGCAGAATTGTCTGCATAAACAGATCGGCCGCAATGTTCACGCCTATGTGGATGATATTGTGATAAAGTCAAGGAAGAAGGAGACATTGATTGATGACTTGAAGGAAACTTTTGATGACCTAAGGGTTTATAAAATTATGCTTAATTCGGCCAAGTGTGTCTTTGGTGTACCTGCAGGCAAGCTCTTGGGCTTTTTGGTGTCTAACAGGGGCATTGAAGCTAATCCAGAAAAGATCAAGGCCATCACCTCCTTGGCTAAACCGAAATGTATCAATGATGTTCAACGCCTGGCAGGCTGGATTGCCGCGTTGAGCCGGTTTGTCAGTCGCCTTGGCGAGAAGGCCATCCCTTTTATATCAGATGCTGAAGAAAACGGATAACTTCGTCTGGAGTGACGCCACTAATGAAGCATTTGAGGACTTAAAGCGGCAGCTGGCTAATCCGTCGATTCTCGCTGCTCCAGTGGACAAAGAACCATTGTTGCTATATGTGGTAGCTAATGCTCGGGCTGTTAGTGTGGCTATTGTGGTGGAGCGCAAGGAGGCAGGAAAGGAATATCTGGTTCAGCGGCCGGTTTACTATATCAATGAGGTACTTATTGAGTCCAAGCAGAGGTACCCGCATTGGCAAAAATTGGTGTATGGGTTTTTCATGGCAAGCCGGAAGCTTAAGCAGTATTTCCAAGGTCATCCCATCACGGTGGTTAGCTTTGCTCCTTTGGGGGATATAATCCAGAACAGGGAAGCAACTGGTCAGATTGCTAAGTGGGCTATCGAGCTCGGGCCTCACGGGTTGAAATACATACCCCGAACGGCGATCAAATCTCAGGCACTTGTTGATTTCATCAATGATTGGACAGAATTACAAGCGCCAGAGGAGAAGCCAGATCACACTTATTGGACTATTCATTTTGATGGCTCCAGGCAATTGGAGGGCTCGGGGGCTGGAGTCGTATTAACTTCCCCACAAGGTGATAAGTTTTGTTATGTTCTCCGTTTAATGTTCCCTTGCACTAACAATGCAGCTGAATATGAGGCTTTACTCCATGGTCTTCGGATGGCTAAGGAGATGAACCTCGGCCGAGTTAAGTGCTTCGGTGACTCGGATCTGGTGGCTCAACAAGTGTCCGGCACTTGGGATTCCAAGGACCCACTAATGGCAGCATATCGTCGTGAGGTGGATATTGTTACATGTCACTTTATAGGTTATCAGGTGGATCATGTGGACCGGCGGAAGAATGAAGCGGCGGATGCTTTAAGCCGCCTGGGTTCCCAACGTAAACCGGTTCCACCTAATGTCTTCCTGGATGTTTTGCATAATCCGTCCGTCAAGCTCCCTGGTGAAGAGGATTTGGCTGTTCCTGATCCGAAGGCTCAGTTGGTGGCGACTCTTCATGTTATCCCGGATTGGACGGTTCCATATCTGGCGTATATGAACCGGGGCGAGTTACCAGAGGATGAAACCTTGGCCAGGAAGATAACCCGGCGGTCCAAGTCCATGACTATTATCAATGGAGAGTTACATCATTGCAGTGTGACAGGGGCGTTTCAACGCTGTGTGTCTCCTGAGGAAGGCCGTGAAATTTTGCGTGAGATCCACGAAGGAGATTGTGGTCACCACGCCGGTTCAAAATCTTTGGTGGCCAAGGCATTTCGTCACAGTTTCTATTGGTTGACAGCTCATGCTGATGCTGAGGACTTGGTCAAAAGATGTGATGGCTGTCAGAAATTCTCAAGGCGCGCTCATGTACCGGCTCAAGAATTGAGGATGATTCCAATCACCTGGCCGTTTGCAACTTGGGGGCTGGATATGGTTGGGCCTTTCAAGAGGTCCAAGGACAAGAAGACCCACCTTTTGGTGGTGGTTGATAAGTTCACGAAGTGGGTGGAGGCAGAGCCAGTTAGTAAGTGTGACGCAGCCACGGCGGTTCAATTCATCAAAAAGGTGATCTTCCGGTTTGGCTTTCCACACAGCATTATAACAGACAATGGTACCAATCTGTCAAAGGGTGCCATGAAGGTGTTCTGTCAACGTGAGCACATCCGGCTTGACGTGTCATCAGTGGCTCACCCCCAGTCCAATGGTCAAGCGGAGAGGGACAATCAAGAGATCTTGAGAGGCATCAAACCCCGGCTTATGGTTCCTTTGCAACGGAGGCCGGGTTGTTGGGTTGAGGAGCTACCTTCAGTGTTATGGAGCATCAATACCACACCCAACAGATCGACAGGATACACACCGTTCTTCATGGTTTATGGAGCGGAAGCGGTTCTTCCTAGTGACATCCGTCATGACTCACCTCGTGTAGCGGCATACGTTGAAGCTGACAACGAGAAAGCACGGCAGGAAGCTCTTGACCTGTTAGATGAGGAGCGTGACATGGCAGCAGCCCGTTCGGCGATTTATCAGCAAGATCTGCGTCGCTATCATAGCCGCCGGGTTAGAACCAAAACCTTTCAGGAAGGAGATTTGGTGCTTCGACTCATCCAGGATCAGACGGATATGCACAAGCTATCCCCCCCCTTGGGAAGGACCTTTTGTGGTCAGCAAGAATCTGCATAACGGGTCATACTACCTAATCGATGTCGAGAGCGCAAAGACTCACATAAATCGGAGGAGGAGACCAACCGGCCGTGGAATATTGCTCATCTTCGGCCCTACTATACTTGAGCTACAGGCTCTGCTTATGTACATATTATGACATTGTATATATTATGATCAATATAATAAACCGGAACCTCAGCTAAAGCGGGTTATCTGTTGTTTTCTTACATCATGTGTGGTTACATGGAGCTTACAAAGCGGCGTCTGGTTTACCCCTTGATTTAGCTTCTCAAAGCTTGATATTAGATCACTTGGGGGCTTGGTCGTAACCGAACCATAGCTACACCACTTGATCGGCGCAATGCCACAGCATCACTTGGGGGCTTGGTCGTATCTGAACCATAGCTACACCTCTTGATCGGCGCAATGCCATAGCATCACTTGGGGGCTTGGTCGTATCCGAACCATAGCTACACCTCTTGATCGGCGCAATGCCACAGCATCACTTGGGAGCTTGGTCGAACCCGAACCATAGCTACACCTCTTGATCGACGTAATGCCACAGCATCACTTGGGGGCTTGGTCTAGCCCGAACCATAGCTACACCTCTTGATCAAATTTGGGGCCTGGCAGCCCGTGAAAAGCCTCGACTACAACGGTTTTTATTTGCCTTTTGCTAAGTTTTCTTTATTTTAATAAGATTTGTGACGTTTTTAAACCGGTGTTTATCAGCCCGTTTAGGCTATCAACTACAAGTTGACAGTATACAATCAAATTATTATCCGGAGACTATCAACCCAGTCTGGTTTTGACTCAAAGTCACCAGTATGGAATAAACTAGTGTTTATCACAGCCCGGAATGGTTTTCTGATAAACCGACATCATATAACAGGAGTTACTTCTACTCCGGATTAGGGTTATTACATTCATTACAAAGTTGGTCAGCCAACACTATACCTAAAGGTCACAGGTACCATATATTCCCATATTTGGTTATCTTTTACCTTGGTTATAAACCTTGGTCATATATATATTTGGGTATCATGACCCGCTCGGTGGTAAACCGCCAGGGCGCTTTAAGCTTCTTATTTGCAGGAACAACTTGAATAAATAGCTATGGATTATGAACATCATATCTTAAGCATGACGGATTAACACGCATCAGTTGTAGATAGATATGCACGAAGGCATAACAGACCAAGTGTTTTAACTAGCCTATTACAAGGCGTTTCAATGCCCAAAGGGATAATTGTTTCTCAATAAGCATTGCAGCAAGTGGAAGACTAAACCAGCCCCCGGATTATGATTGCTTATCAGCTTGACCTGACGGCTGCGGATCATCTTGCACCGGTTCATCTTCGTCCCTACCCAGCGGCTGGAAGTCAACAGTTGTCCAATCGATCCCAGTTAAAGCTTGGAACACAGCTTCGTCGCTTATAAGGGTGGACGGTTCAATGTCAGGGGCATAAGTGTGCTTATGGATTGGAGGGATCAGGTTTTGAGCCTCAGGAGTTGGTGCAGCAACCCGCTTGTTATTGGTATCATAACTCGCCTGGTAAAATGAAAGATCAGCCTCTTCAGCAAGTTGACAAGCCAGTGGACGTACTTCCCGGTTTATGGCGTGGAGACCTTCAGTGCAAAATTCTGATCCGTCTTCTTTTAAGCTTGGGTAGCCTTTAGCCATGTCCGTCGGATCAAGATCAGGCACCCATGCTTTTGCCCGGGTTAGTGCGGTCAGAGCGCCAGCCCTTGCAGCAGACCTCTTTAGCTCTTCTACCCGGGCAGGCAGCATAGATAGCCTGTCTAAGGTATCCTTGATTAACGTCGGGGGCGGCTTATTGTGAGAAGCGGTGCAGATAATTCGTTGTGCGCCGGTATACAGTTGTTCTATCAGCGTGTAGGCAGCTTTCAGCTTCTTCTGAACATCAGAGCCCAGATGACTAATGCGAGTTCCTGCATCATTGCAAACATCAGCAAACCGGCAACGCATGGCAAACCGGCAACGCATTGAAAGTATAAAGTAAGGATGCTTACCAAACACAGCAGCAGTCATGGCATGTATCTGCCGCTTTACACCAGTCAGCTCGTCTACCACCGGTTTGAGAGCTGCTTCAGCGTCTTCAGCTCTTTTCCGCAAAGCGGATTTCTCTGTGTTCCAATCCGCTCGCTCCTTGGCGAAGCTCTCCTTTAGCTTTTCCATAGCAGCTAAGGCGCTCGTCAGCTCATCTTTTGCTTTGGAAGTTTCGGCCTGTTGGGACTTGATGTTCTCTTGCAGATCAACGGTTTGGCTTTCCTTCTTGCTCAGTTCAGCCTATTAAGAGACAGATACATAATGAGTTGACAGTACATATTTGAAGTACCAAGCACATAACAAGTTATGCCCTTGATACTTGGGGGCTAATGCATATTTTCTCCTTATCAGAAATTTCTACAAGTCCCAAGCACAATACAAGTATTAATCTTGGCACTTGGGGGCTAATGTGTGTTTGCTCAAAAACTGTTGGTATGGGAATTCTTATACAGTTCCGGTTCATCTTTATAAAGTTAAACCGGCCCTTGGGGGCTATACCGGTGAAAGAGCAGTATGGCAAATTTTAAGGAACCGGTTCATCATAAAGAAGTAATCTGGTCCCTGGAGGCTAAATATGCAAAGTTAAGTTATGACAAAGTCCCGGTTTAGATTGGTATCATAAACCGTCACTTGGGGGCTACTAGGAGTTGATAAACTGCAATTGGACAAAAGAGAAAAATAGTACTTACCTCATATCGCTCCTTCATCAAGTTTACCAAACTAGCTTCATAGTCACGGCTGGTATACAGACGGTTCAAGAAGCCAGAGTGAATGCCTTGAGCATTGAGATGGGCGGAGCTTGATAAATCGGCATTCCATTTGCCTTTGCCGATAGCAGAGAGCTCGTCCTTGGCAGTATGCTTTGACAAAGCGACAGGGTTGCCAGGAGTGGTGTGGCTAGTGATAGTAATCATAATGTCATCATCTTGATCATTAGCAGCCTTCGCTGGAGTCGGCGGTTTGTCAGTATCCTTAACCGGACTGGCCGGTTTGTCATCAGTTCGGACAGGGCTGGTTGGCCGGTCTGCATGGCTTGTAGTGTCAACTTGCACTTGTTCGGCAAGGAAGTCATGGTCTTGAGGCGGCGGATCATTAAGCATGTCGTTGTTGGGGAACGTAGTAATTTCAAAAAAATTCCTACGCACACGCAAGATCATGGTGATGCATAGCAACGAGAGGGGAGAGTGTTGTCCACGTACCCTCGTAGACCGAAAGCGGAAGCGTTAACACAACGCGGTTGATGTAGTCGTACGTCTTCACGATCCGACCGATCAAGTACCGAACGTACGGCACCTCCGAGTTCAGCACACGTTCAGCTCGATGACGTCCCTCGAACTCCGATCCAGCCGAGTGTTGAGGGAGAGTTTCGTCAGCACGACGGCGTGGTGACGATGATGATGTTCTACCGACGCAGGGCTTCGCCTAAGCACCGCTACGATATTATCGAGGTGTAATATGGTGGAGGGGGGTACCGCACACGGCTAAGAGATCAATAGATCAATTGTTGTGTCTATGGGGTGCCCCCTGCCCCCGTATATAAAGGAGCAAGGGGAAGGCCGCCGGCCAAGGAGGAGGGCGCGCCAAGGGGGGAGTCCTACTCCCACCGGGAGTAGGACTCCTCCTTTCCTTGTTGGAATAGGAGAAGGGAAGGGAGAAGGAGAAAGAAGGAAGGGGGCGCCCCCCCTCCCTAGTCCAATTCGGACTAGCCCATGGGGAGGGGTGCGGCCACCCTTTGGGGCCTTTCTCTCCTTTCCCGTATGGCCCATTAAGGCCCAATACGAATTCCCGTAACTCTCCGGTACTCCGAAAAATACCCGAATCACTCGGAACCTTTCCGAAGTTCGAATATAGTCGTCCAATATATCGATCTTTACGTCTCCGCTATTTCGAGACTCCTCGTCATATCCCCGATCTCATCCGGGACTCCGAACTCCTTCGGTACATCAAAACTCAATAAAACTGTCATCGTAACGTTAAGCGTGCGGACCCTACGGGTTCGAGAACTATGTAGACATGACCGAGACACGTCTCCGGTCAATAACCAATAGCGGGACCTGGATGCCCATATTGGCTCCCACATATTCTACGAAGATCTTTATCGGTCAGACCGCATAACAACATACGTTGTTCTCTTTGTCATCGGTATGTTACTTGCCCGAGATTCGATCGTCGGTATCTCGATACCTAGTTCAATCTCGTTACCGGCAAGTCTCTTTACTCGTTCCGTAATACATCATCCCGCAACTAACTCATTAGTCACAATGCTTGCAAGGCTTATAGTGATGTGCATTACTGAGTGGGCCCAGAGATACCTCTCCGACAATCAGAGTGACAAATCCTAATCTCGAAATACGCCAACCCAACAAGTACCTTTGGAAGCACCTATAGAGCACCTTTATAATCACCCAATTACGTTGTGACGTTTGGTAGCACACAAAGTGTTCCTCCGGTAAACGGGAGTTGCATAATCTCATAGTCATAGGAACATGTATAAGTCATGAAGAAAGCAATAGCAACATACTAAAGGATCGAGTGCTAAGCTAACGGAATGGGTCAAGTCAATCACATCATTCTCCTAATGATGTGATCCCGTTAATCAAATGACAACTCATGTCAATGGCTAGGAAACATAACCATCTTTGATCAACGAGCTAGTCAAGTAGAGGCATACTAGTGACACTCTGTTTGTCTATGTATTCACACATGTATCATGTTTCCGGTTAATACAATTCTAGCATGAATAATAAACATTTATCATGATATAAGGAAATAAATAATAACTTTATTATTGCCTCTAGGGCATATTTCCTTCAGTCTCCCACTTGTACTAGAGTCAATAATCTAGTTCACATCGCCATGTGATTTAACATCAATAGTTCACATCACCATGTGATTAACACCCATAATTCACATCGTCATGTGACCAACACCCAAAGGGTTTACTAGAGTCAGTAATCTAGTTCACATCACTATGTGATTAACACCCAAAGAGTACTAAGGTGTGATCATGTTTTGCTTGTGAGATAATTTTAGTCAACGGGTCTGTCACATTCAGATCCGTAAGTATTTTGCAAATTTCTATGTCTACAATGCTCTGCACGGAGCTACTCTAGCTAATTGCTCCCACTTTCAATATGTATCTAGACCGAGACTTAGAGTCATCTAGATTAGTGTCAAAACTTGCATCGACGTAACCCTTTACGACGAACCTTTTGTCACTTCCATAATCGAGAAACATATCCTTATTCCAGTAAGGATAATTTTGACCGCTGTCCAGTGATCTACTCCTAGATCACTATTGTACTCCCTTGCCAAAATTAGTGTAGGGTATACAATAGATCTGGTACACAGCATGGCATACTTTATAGAACCTATGGCCAAGGCATAGGGAATGACTTTCATTCTCTTTCTATCTTCTGCCGTGGTCGGGCTTTGAGTCTTACTCAATTTCACACCTTGTAACACAGGCAAGAACTCTTTCTTTGACTGTTCTATTTTGAACTACTTCAAAATCTTGTTAAGGTATGTACTCATTGAAAAAACTTATCAAGCGTTTTGATCTATCTCTATAGATCTTGATGCTCAATATGTAAGCAGCTTCACCGAGGTCTTTCTTTGAAAAACTCCTTTCAAACACTCCTTTATGCTTTGCAGAATAATTCTACATTATTTCCGATCAACAATATGTCATTCACATATACTTATCAGAAATGATGTAGTGCTCCCACTCACTTTCTTGTAAATACAGGCTTCACCGCAAGTCTGTATAAAACTATATCCTTTGATCAACTTATCAAAGCGTATATTCCAACTCCGAGATGCTTGCACCAGTCCATAGATGGATCGCTGGAGCTTGCATATTTTGTTAGCACCTTTAGGATTGACAAAACCTTCTGGTTGCATCATATACAACTTTTCTTTAATAAATCCATTAAGGAATGCAGTTTTGTTTATCCATTTGCCAGATTTCATAAAATGCGGCAATTGCTTACATGATTCGGACAGACTTAAGCATAGATACGAAAGAGAAACTCTCATCGTAGTCAACACTTTGAACTTGTCAAAACCCTTTTTGCGACAATTCTAGCTTTGTAGATAGTAACACTACTATCAGCGTCCGTCTTCCTCTTGAAAATCCATTTATTTTCTATGCCTTGCCGATCATCGGGCAACTCAACCAAAGTCCATACCTTGTTCTCATACATGGATCCCATCTCGGATTTCATGGCCTCAAGCCATTTTGCGGAATCTGGGCTCACCATCGCTTCTTCATAGTTCGTAGGTTCGTCATGGTCTAGTAACATAACCTCCAGAACAGGATTACCGTACCACTCTGGTGCGGATCTTACTCTGGTTTACCTACGAGGTTTGGTAGTAACTTGATCTGAAGTTACATGATCATCATCATTAACTTCCTCACTAATTGGTGTAGGAGTCACAGGAACAGATTTCTGTGATGAACTACTTTCCAATAAGGGAGCAGGTACAGTTACCTCATCAAGTTCTACTTTCCTCCCACTCACTTATTTCAAGAGAAAACTCCTTCTCTAGAAAGGATCCATTCTTAGCAACGAATGTCTTGCCTTCGGATCTGTGATAGAAGTTGTACCCAACTGTCTCCTTTGGGTATCCTATGAAGACACATTTCTCCGATTTGGGTTTGAGCTTTATCAGGATGAAACTTTTTCATATGAGCATCGTAACCCCAAACTTTAAGAAACGACAACTTTGGTTTCTTGCCAAACCACAGTTCATAAGGCGTCGTCTCAACGGATTTTGATGGTGCCCTATTTAACGTGAATGCAGCTGTCTCTAATGCATAACCCCAAAAACGATAGTGGTAGATCGGTAAGAGACATCATATATCGCACCATATCTAATAAAGTACTGTTACGATGTTCGGACACACCATTACACCGTGGTGTTCCAGGTGGCGTGAGTAGTGAAACTATTTCACATTGTTTTAACTGAAGGCCAAACTCATAACTCAAATATTTTACCTCTGCGATCATATTGTAGAAACTTTTATTTTCTTGTTACGATGATTCTCCACTTCACTCTGAAATTCTTTGAACTTTTCAAATGTTTCAGACTTGTGTTCATCAAGTAGATATACCCATATCTGCTCAAATCATCTGTGAAGGTCAGAAAATAATGATACCTGCTACGAGCCTCAATATTCATCGGACCACATACATCTGCATGTATGATTTCCAACAAATCTGTTGCTCTCTCCATAGTTCCGGAGAACGGCGTTTTAGTCATCTTGCCCATGAGGCACGGTTCGCAAGCATCAAGTGATTCATAATCAAGTGATTCCAAAATCCCATCAGTATGGAGTTTCTTCATGCGCTTTACACCAATATGACCTAAACGGCAGTGCCACAAATAAGTTGCACTATCATTATTAACTTTGCATCTTTTGGCTTCATTATTATGAATATGTGTATCACTACGATCGAGATCCAACAAACCATTTTCGTTGGTGTGTATGACCATAGAAGGTTTTTATTCATGTAAACAGAACAACAATTGTTCTCTAACTTAAATGAATAACCGTATTGCAATAAACATGATCAAATCATATTCATGCTCAACGCAAACACCAAATAACACTTATTTAGTTTCAATAATCCTGACAGTATAGGGAGTGTGCGATGATGATCATATCAATCTTGGAACTACTTCCAACACACATCGTCACCTCGCCTTTTACTAGTCTCTGTTTATTCTGCAACTCCCGTTTTCGAGTTACTACTCTTTAGCAACTGAACCAGTATCAAATACTGAGGGGTTGCTATAAACATTAGTAAGTACACATCAATAACATGTATATCCAATATACCTTTGTTCACTTGGCCATCCTTCTTATCCACCAAATACTTGGGCCAGTTCCGCCTCCAGTGACCAGTCCCTTTGCAGTAGAAGCACTTAATCTCAGGCTTAGGTACAGACTTGGGCTTCTTCACTTGAGTAGCAACTTGCTTGCCGTTCTTTTTGAAGTTCCCCTTCTTCCCTTTGCCCTTTTCTTGAAACTAGTGGTCTCGTCAACCATCAACACTTGAAGTGGTCTCGTCAACCATCAACACTTGATGTTTTTCTTGATTTCTACCTTCGTCGATTTCAGCATCACGAAGAGCTCGGGAATTACTTTCATCATCCCTTGCATACTATAGTTCATCACGAAGTTCTACTAACTTGGTGATGGTGACTAGAGAATTCTGTCAATCACTATTTTATCTGGAAGATAAACTCCCACTTGATTCAAGCGATTGTAGTACCCAGACAATCTGAGCACATGCTCACTAGTTGAGCGATTCTCCTCCATCTTTTAGCTATAGAACTTGTTGGAGACTTCATATCTCTCAACTCGGGTATTTGCTTGAAATATTAACTTCAACTCCTGGAACATCTCATATGGTCCATGACGTTCAAAACGTCTTTGAAGTCCCAATTCTAAGCCGTTAAGCATGGTGCACTAAACTATCAAGTAGTCATCATATTGAGCTAGCCAAACGTTCATAACGTCTGCATCTGCTCCTGCAATAGGTCTGTCACCTAGCGGTGCATCAAGGACATAATTTTTCTGTGCAGCAATGAGGATAATCCTCAGATCACGGATCCAATCCGCATCTTTGCTACTAACATCTTTCAACATAATTTTCTCTAGGAACATATCAAAAATAAACACTAGGAAGCAACAACGCGAGCTATTGATCTATAACATAATTTGCAAAAATACTATCAGGACTAAGTTCCTGATAAATTTAAGTTCAATTAATCATATTACTTAAGAACTCCCACTTACATAGACATCCCTCTAATCCTCTAAGTGATCACGTGATCCATATCAACTAAACCATGTCCGATCATCACGTGAGATGGAGTAGTTCCAACGGTGAACATCACTATGTTGATCATATCTACTATATGATTCACGCTCGACCTTTCGGTCTCCGTGTTCCGAGGCCATATCTGTTATATGCTAGGCTCGTCAAGTTTAACCTGAGTATTCCGCGTGTGCAACTGTTTTGCACCCGTTGTATTTGAACGTAGAGCCTATCACACCCGATCATCACGTGGTGTCTCAGCACGAAGAACTTTCGCAACGGTGCATACTCAGGGAGAACACTTATACTTTGATAATTTAGTGAAGGATCATCTTATAATGCTACCGTCAATCAAAGCAAGATAAGATGCATAAAGGATTAACATCACATGCAATCAATATAAGTGATATGATATGGCCATCATCATCTTGTGCTTGTGATCTCCATCTCCGAAGCACCATGCTTGTGATCTCCATCTCCGAAGCACCGTCATGATCACCATCGTCACCGGCGCGACACCTTGATCTCCATCGTAGCATCGTTGTCGTCTCGCCAACTTATTGCTTTTACGACTATCGCTACCGCTTAGTGATAAAGTAAAACTATTACATGGCGATTGCATCTCATACAATAAAGCGACAACCATATGGCTCCTGCCAGTTGCCGATAACTCGGTTACAAAACATGATCATCTCATACAACACATTATATCACATCATGTCTTGACCATATCACATCACAACATGCCCTGCAAAAACAAGTTAGACGTCCTCTACTTTGTTGTTGCATATTTTACGTGGCTGCTACGGGCTTAGAAAGAACCGTTCTTACCTACGCATCAAAACCACAACGATAGTTTGTCAAGTTGGTGCTGTTTTAACCTTCGCAAGGACCGGGAGTAGCCACACTCGGTTCAACTAAAGTGAGAGAGACAGACACCCGCCGGTCACCTTTAAGCAACGAGTGCTCGCAACGGTGAAACCAGTCTCGCGTAAGCGTACGCGTAATGTCGGTCCGGGCCGCTTCATCTCACAATACCGCTGAACCAAAGTATGACATGCTGGTAAGCAGTATGACTTATATCGCCCACAACTCACTTGTGTTCTACTCGTGCATAGCATCAACGCATAAAAAACTTGGCTCGGATGCCACTGTTGGGGAACGTAGTAATTTCAAAAAAATTCCTACGCACACGCAAGATCATGGTGATGCATAGCAACGAGAGGGGAGAGTGTTGTCCACGTACCCTCGTAGACCGAAAGCGGAAGCGTTAACACAACGCGGTTGATGTAGTCGTACGTCTTCACGATCCGACCGATCAAGTACCGAACGTACGGCACCTCCGAGTTCAGCACACGTTCAGCTCGATGACGTCCCTCGAACTCCGATCCAGCCGAGTGTTGAGGGAGAGTTTCGTCAGCACGACGGCGTGGTGACGATGATGATGTTCTACCGACGCAGGGCTTCGCCTAAGCACCGCTACGATATCGAGGTGTAATATGGTGGAGGGGGGACCGCACACGGCTAAGAGATCAATAGATCAATTGTTGTGTCTATGGGGTGCCTCCTGCCCCCGTATATAAAGGAGCAAGGGGAAGGCCGCCGGCCAAGGAGGAGGGCGCGCCAAGGGGGGGAGTCCTACTCCCACCGGGAGTAGGACTCCTCCTTTCCTTGTTGGAATAGGAGAAGGGAAGGGAGAAGGAGAAATAAGGAAGGGGGCGCCCACCCTCCCTAGTCCAATTCGGACTAGCCCATGGGGAGGGGTGCGGCCACCCTTTGGGGCCTTTCTCTCCTTTCCCGTATGGCCCATTAAGGCCCAATACGAATTCCCGTAACTCTCCGGTACTCCGAAAAATACCCGAATCACTCGGAACCTTTCCGAAGTCCGAATATAGTCGTCCAATATATCGATCTTTACGTCTCAACCATTTCGAGACTCCTCGTCATATGCCCGATCTCATACGGGACTCCGAACTCCTTCGGTACATCAAAACTCAATAAAACTGTCATCGTAACGTTAAGCGTGCGGACCCTACGGGTACGAGAACTATGTAGACATGACCGAGACACGTCTCCGGTCAATAACCAATAGCGGGACCTGGATGCCCATATTGGCTCCCACATATTCTACGAAGATCTTTATCGGTCAGACCGCATAACAACATACGTTGTTCTCTTTGTCATCGGTATGTTACTTGCCCGAGATTCGATCGTCGGTATCTCGATACCTAATTCAATCTCGTTACCGGCAAGTCTCTTTACTCATTCCGTAATACATCATCCCGCAACTAACTCATTAGTCACAATGCTTGCAAGGCTTATAGTGATGTGCATTACTGAGTGGGCCCAGAGATACCTCTCCGACAATCGGAGTGACAAATCCTAATCTCGAAATACGCCAACCCAACAAGTACCTTTGGAAGCACCTGTAGAGCACCTTTATAATCACCCAGTTACGTTGTGACGTTTGGTAGCACACAAAGTGTTCCTTCGGTAAACGGGAGTTGCATAATCTCATAGTCATAGGAACATGTATAAGTCATGAAGAAAGCAATAGCAACATACTAAAGGATCGAGTGCTAAGCTAACGGAATGGGTCAAGTCAATCACATCATTCTCCTAATGATGTGATCCCGTTAATCAAATGACAACTCATGTCAATGGCTAGGAAACATAACCATCTTTGATCAACGAGCTAGTCAAGTAGAGGCATACTAGTGACACTCTGTTTGTCTATGTATTCACACATGTATCATGTTTCCGGTTAATACAATTCTAGCATGAATAATAAACATTTATCATGATATAAGGAAATAAATAATAACTTTATTATTGCCTCTAGGGCATATTTCCTTCAGTCGTCAGCATCGGTTTTTTCTGGATCTGGAGTTGTTTCCGGTTCAGCACCTACATTATCATCAGCCGGTTTGCTTAACCGGGCCTTCTTGCTAGGTCTTGGCTTGGCGCTGAGAAAAGATAGACATATGGATCAGTACAGTATGTAAAGATAAGACATCAAGAATAAAGACACGTGCATAGCTCACCCAGGAACTGTTTTGAGGGGTGGAAGCTGCGTGGCCGATGACTCGGCAGAGGATGAGTGAGAAGTACCCTGATAATTTGAATCAGATGGGTTAAGAGGCTGGCGGAAACAACCTACTTTTGGGCATGAAGTATCAATGAGATAAGAGACCTCTGATCGGCGTTTCCGAACCGGACTGTTCGGTAAACCGGCGGAGGTAACTACCTGGCCACTGTGCCGGGTTGTACGGCGAGCTTCGTGCTGCTACGTCTTCAAAAGAAAGTTTGGGTCCAAGTAAGCAAGAGGGTGAGAAAATTTTACTTTCCGGTTTGCTTGAATGTTGGCAGATGATCTGAATCCGAGGAAAGAATGGTTACCTCTACGTCCTCAGCATGACTGCCTTCAGCGTCGTCCTGATAATAATCATTGTCAATGAGATGTACGAAAAGAGTCAAGTTCTACCTTTGGTTCCGGGTTACCCACATCGTCATCAGCTAGTGGATCGGAGGATGCAGTGGTCCTTCTCTTGGCAGGTTTTTTAACAACCTTGGTCTTTGGACGAACTGGCTTGACCGGTTTATCTTGCGGCTTCGCCGGTTTGTCTTGGGATGGTCTCTTGTTCCAGAACGGATCATCACCCTGTCAGAAAATAATCACACTTTCAGAGAATATTTGGACAGAAGAAACTTCAGATAAAAATATTATATGATTCTTACAGCTTGTGGTTTGTTGAAGGTGCGGAAAGGGAGTAGTCCGGTTTGGGCACAGACAGCCTCCGGTTCGTTCAGTATCTTTTTTACAGCCTCAGTGACTTCTGCATCTGTAAGTTGAATGTCAATGTGCCGCTGAGCATCCTTCAAACTCCCCGTATACTCACACATCAAACCGAAGCGTCGGCTTAAGGGCAGAATACTCTAGCTTATCCAGCAAAAAGCAAGATCAACTCCTGTCAAACCGTTCGCCATGAAGGCTCTAAGCTTTGATAATTGGGGAGCATAGTTGGCCCTTTCTCTTGCCGTCAACCTCTGAGGAAAAGGATGTGTGTTGCTAAGGCGTTCAGGGCGGTAACCCGACAGGGGGTTTTCATCAGATGGGGATGTATCCATGCAGTAAAACCAAGTCTCGTTCCACTCTTTGGGGTGACTGTGGAGTTTGGGATGGGGGAAGGTGACTTCCTTCCTTTTCTAAACCGCCATTCCGCCCAGTTCCGTATTGGGTCCATCCGAGAACTCTGTGCGATGGTTTAAGTGAAAGAAATCCCTAAACAGTTCGACTAAAGGTTCCTCTTACAGATAAACCTCACAAAAGACTTGGAAGTGGCAGATGTTGGTTACAGAATTGGGACCGATGTCTTGAGGGCGCAGTTGGAAACTAGCCAGTACATCCCGGAAATTTTTTGAACCGGGAGGGCTAAAACCTCGTCCGAGATGATCAACAAACACGACTACCTCTCCATCTTTGGGTGTAGGAGGATTTTCCGGGCCAGGGACCCTCCAGTGGATGACATCTTTTTTAGCTAAAGCGCCCGTTTTAACAAGATTGTTTAACTGCTCTTCGGTTACTCGAGAGGGAGCCCTATTGCATTCATAGACTTGCTTGGCCATGGCAATGGAAATCTGAAACATGATTATTGCCGGTTTAAGATTTACAGTGGACAACTACACAACAGTATAAGGATACAAGCATATTGATAAACCGGAATTGGTTATTTGTAAACCGGAGTCTGACAATGGAAACAGTACAATGATGAAAGCATTGGCGGTTCAACAGGGGACTAATGGTATCTACTGGGTCATCATTTCGTATATGAAGTTAAACCGCCCAATCTGGTATTAAAAATGTATAAGTGAAGGGAAAAACAGGTTTCAGAAGTTGGCATTATAATTTTGGATCTACCGCATGTTAGAAAATGAAAATATATTCAGACCTAAAAATTGGTATCGAAGCAGTTGATGAAGGTTCAGATGGGATTTTCTACTTAAACGAGATGCATGGATGAAAAATAAGGGCTAAGGCTATCACCGTACAGGATAAATATCAAGGTTTTAATCAAAGAGCTATTGCACAATGACGAACACCGATGAACACCGATGAACACTGAAACCCTAAGGACAGATCTATGGTGGAAGGAAAGAAGGCTTACCGATGCTGATGGAAGAGCGGAGAGGCACCGCGATTCTCTGGTGAGTTCAGGGTGATGCAGCGGCCGGAGTTGAGGCAGAAGCGAAGGTCGACGGTGGCGGCGGAGCTCCAAAGGTCGGGCAGCGCAAGGAAGAGGACGAGGTGAAGAGATACGGGGGGTAATGGAAAGACCCCCTGGCCCTATTTATAAGGGCAGAAAGATAAGCGTCAGGCGCGAAAATCAAGGAGCCTAAATTTTGGATATGAGGCGGAGCTGTCGCCTCGATTGTCGGAGGCTCGTTAATGACAGGTGACGTCACGGCGGTTTACCATGATCCTAGAAGATGATGTCACGGCGGTTTACAAGATTGTGTGAAGATGTTGAAGACGAAATTTTCTTAAGTATTGAGGATTGACATGAACCAGTTCAAATCAATCTGGGGCCTAATGTTGGGGATATTACCACTGGGCGTAAACCGGCCAGGAGAGGCCGGGTTATCCCCATAAGTAGTTCATCTATATCTGAAGTCCATGAAGACAGACGGTGACGCTTCATGAAGGCCCAGGGCCCAAAGCCGGTTTAAGGCCTGTAGACATAAACCGGCATTGACATGTAAACTTGTGTTGTAAGATAGAAGTAGCAGAGACCGAGCCGGACACGATTATGAGCCGGCCTCGGGATTCTGTAAACCGGCGGGCGTCAACCCATGTATATAAGGGGATGGCCCGGCGGCGGTTCAGGGAGAACAGACAACAACTCGAGACTCAGGCAAAGCGTATTTGCTCCCTGGTCCTCGAAACCCCATCAATTCCATCACAACTAGACGTAGGCTTTTACCTTCATCGTAAGGGGCCGAACTAGTATAAAACTCTCTTGCGTTCTTGTCCGCTTTAACCCCTTTAAGCTAACCTGTAGTGATGGCTCCACGACTAAGTCCTTTCTCTAGGACATCTGCCGTGACAAAACCACGACACACAACCTTCTTCTTGCAGATGTTGTTGGGCCTCCAAGTGCAGAGGTTTGTAGGACAGTAGCAAATTTCCCTCAAGTGGATGACCTAAGGTTTATCAATCCGTGGGAGGCGTAGGATGAAGATGGTCTCTCTCAAACAACCCTGCAACCAAATAACAAAGAGTCTCTTGTGTCCCCAACACACCCAATACAATGGTAAATTGTATAGGTGCACTAGTTCGGCGAAGAGATGGTGATACAAGTGCAATATGGATGGTAGATATAGGTTTTTGTAATCTGAAAATATAAAAACAGCAAGGTAACTAATGATAAAAGTGAGCACAAACGGTATTGCAATGCGTTGAAAAAAGGCCTAGGGTTCATACTTTCACTAGTGCAAGTTCTCTCAACAATAATAACATAATTGGATCATATAAATATGCCTCAACATGCAACAACGAGTCACTCCAAAGTCACTAATAGCGGAGAACAAACGAAGAGATTATGGTAGGGTACGAAACCACCTCAAAGTTATTCTTTCCGATCAATCCATTGGGCTATTCCTATAAGTGTCACAAATAGCCCTAGAGTTCGTAGTAAAATAACACCTTAAGACACACATCAAACCAAAACCCTAATGTCACCTAGATACTCCAATGTCACCTCATGTATATGTGGGTATGATTATACCATATGCATCACACAATCTCATATTCATCTATTCAACCAACACATAGAACCTCAAAGAGTGCCCCAAAGTTTCTAATGGAGAGTCAAGACGAAAACTTGTGCCAACCCCTATGCATAGGTTCATGGGCGGAACCCGCAAGTTGATCACCAAAACATACATCAAGTGGATCAATAGAATACCCCATTGTCACCACGGGTATCCCACGCAAGACATACATCAAGTGTTGTCAAATCATTAAAAGACTCAATCCGGTAAGATAACTTCAAAGGGAAAACTCAATTCATTACAAGAGAGTAGAGGGGGAGAAACATCCTAAGATCCAACTATAATAGCAAAGCTCGCGATACATCAAGATCGTATCACCTCAAGAACACGAGAGAGAGATCAAACACATAGCTACTGGTACATACCCTCAGCCCCGAGGGTGAACTACTCCCTCCTCGTCATGGAGAGCGCCGGGATGATGAAGATGGCCACCAGTGAGGGATCCCCCCTCCGGCAGGGTGCCGGAACAGGGTCCCGATTGGTTTTTGGTGGCTACAGAGGCTTGCGGCGGCGGAACTCCCGATCTATTCTGTTCCCTAATGGTTTTAGGGTATATTGGTATACATAGGAGGAAGAAATACGTCAGGGGAGCCACGAGGGTGGAGGGCGCGCCCCCTGCCTCGTTCCCTCCTCGTTGATTCCTTGATTCCCTGAGGTGCACTCCAAGTCCCCTGGATTGCTTGCATTCCAAAAATAACTTTCCTGAAGGTTTCATTCCGTTTGGACTCCATTTGATATTCCTTTTCTGCGAAACAATGAAACAAGGGAAAAAAACAAAAACTGGCACTGGGCTCTGGGTTAATAGGTTAGTCCCAAAAATAATATAAAAGTGTTTAATAAAGCCCATAAACATCCAAAACAGATAATATAATAGCATGGAACAATCAAAAATTATAGAAACGTTGGAGACATATCAATATGGGGTGCTCAAACCAATGCAACAAATGAAATGCAAGGTCAAGCAACAAATGCTCAAGTCACCCTCTTAATCTCATAAGATGCAACTCAAGAAAGTGGGAGATTGAAGAGAGGGGATGCAATGGAGGAAATCAACAAATGACTCCAAGATCCATCCACAAATCCCCCTTCACATAGAGGGGAGATAGGGGTTTGGTAGAGGTGGTATGATGCTCAAAATGATGTTTAGAAACTGTATCAACAACCCCCAAACCGGTGGGGAGGAAGGGCTCTTTTATAGCCAACTTTCAAAACTAGCCATTGGGGCTCCAACGAACACTTCCTGGACACCCCATGCCCACGGGGGTTTAGACCCCGTGCCCAAGCCCGTGTGCACGGGGCCCCGTGCCCACAAGGGTCAAAAACCCTGTGTCCACGGGGTACCCAGAACAGCCTACAGCAGCCCACTAAAACTGTGATAACTTTGGCATACGGACTCCGAATTCGATGATCTTGGGCTCGTTTTGAAGGTAGGGAAAAGCCCAAGGTCCTCACATAGAGAGCCACCCAAGATCAAAAATAAAGAATGATGCTGTAGGTGCATCTAGTGCCCCTTAGTGATTTTGGTGTATTGAAGACTTATAGGTTAAGGGACTATTGTGTTTATGAGTGTACACAGGTCTATAAGTCCATGAGGAGTTTGATATTTACAAAGAAAGTCGACCCCCAAAAATGAAGTTCTTCGACTGAAGACTTTGGATTTCTGAAGAATTTCTGAAGACTTTGAAAGTGAAGAAATTGGTGTGACCTTGAAGACTAGGTATCCATTCGAGGAACACGAAGCGTGAAGACTTTTGTTTTCGTAGTTTCATTTTCTCTTTCTTGAGTCATAGGAAACACCGTACTGTTAAAGGGGGTCGAGGAAATACTAAGGAAAAATTTCCAAGTGATGCTCAACTCAAAATCCTACACCTACCAATCCCTTCGAGTGAAGCCATTGGAAATCTCACACAGTTCAGTCATATTCTTCAGTGACAGAGACAAAGTTAGGAACATCTCTGAGGAATTTGTTCTGACTGAGGAGTTAGGAATTCGCCAGTGCGGATTGCCTACAAGTGAGGAACATGATAGCCTTGAGAAAATGGATAGTCAAATTTCCGACCGTTGTTGTGCTATGCGCCAGCTGTACCAAAATATCTACCCACCTAATGGTGATATCATTGAAGGGCATTTATGTCTTATCATGTCGGGCTGCTCCTTAGGCTATAAATAGCCGCCCCCTACAACCACTAGCTGGTTGGCTGCTCCAAGAGAAACTGACACTTGTCATTTGAGAGCATCCCATCCTCCGAGGACTTCGAGCGAAAATCATCAAGTGAGGAAAACCCAAACCCAAACACCTACAAACCCAACGTGATTGAGCATCACTGAAGAGATTGATCTTGCGTAGATCCGACGCTTCTTACCTTTGAAGACTGTGCTTCTTCCAGACGGTTAGGCGTCATGGTCTAGAGCATCCAAGAGGAAATTGTGGATCATCGAGTGGCCGAGTTTGTGAAGGTTTGGAAGTCACCTGAAGACTTACCATGAGTGATTGGGCGAGGTCTGTGTGACCTTAGCTCAAGGAGAATAGAGTGAGGACTGTGTGTCCGGGACTGTGTGTCCTCAGGTTTAAATACCTAGCTGCTCTAACCAGACGTACAACTGAGACAACAGTTGGAACTTGTCTACCAAATCATTGTCTTCACCAAGCTTACTAGTTCTATTTCCTCAACTCTGTCATCTCCTCATAACTGTGTGTGCGCTTGTTCATATCTGTGTTTGAAGACTTTGACTGAAGACTTTCTCAATTTCCTCAATTCAATTTCTTCAGTCTGTTTGTCTTCATCCTGTATTATCCTGTGTTTACGCTTTTTGTACTCTGTGCCTGTCTTCATTTCATCATGATGACCATGCTTGTGTTCTGTTATGTTTACTTCTGAGTACTTATTCCATTGCAAGTAGTTCTTCACTAAGGAATTTCCTCACCCGCAAATTCCTCAGTGAAGAATTCATAAAAATCGCCTATTCACCCCCCCTCTAGTCGATATAACGCACTTTCAATTGGTATCAGAGCAAGGTACTCCCTTGTTCTGTGTGATTTTGGTTTAACCGCCTGGAGTTTTAGTTATGTCGACCGCAGGTATGATCAAGGTCTCTGCTGGGTGTCCTACCTTCGATGGGACGGACTACCCCTACTGGAAGAAGAAGATGCGAATGCATCTTGAGGCAATTGATAATGATCTCTGGTATGTTGTGGAAAATGGTGTTCCCTCAGTCACACCTTCTCTGAATGCTACTGATGTGAAGAGATTCAAGCAACTCGACTCCCAAGCGAAGAACATCATATGTGGCCATCTGAGCAAAGGGCAGTATGGAAGAGTGAGTGCTTTGGAAACTGCCAAGCTTATCTAGGATAGGCTGTCCAAAGTCAATGAAGGAGTCTCAACACAGCGTGACTCTCGAGTTGATGTTCTTCGCAATCTCTTCAACTGCTTCAAAAGACTCGACAATGAAAATGTTCAACAAACCTTTGATCGCCTCACTGACATCACAAATGAGCTTTAAGCACTTGGTGCCACTGACATCACCGACCATGAGGTGGTGAAGAAATTTCCAAGATCGCTTGATTCCTCATTTGATACTCTGGCATTGATGATACAAGAGCGTGCCGACTACAAGTCACTTGATCCCGCTGATATCTTCGAGAGGCTAAATACTCATGAGTTCCAGCTTGCTGAAAATAGAGATCTCTATGGTTTGAGCTATGGCAGATCACGTGCCCTGAAGGCCAAGGTCATCTCTGAATCTGAAGGTGAAGATTCTGGCAGTAGCCTTGGTGATCCTGAAGAACTGAGCCAGGAGCTAGCACTGCTTGTGAAGAAATTCCAAAGGTTCTCAAGACGTGGTCGCTTTGGAAAATCCTCAAGGAGCAATGATTCCTCATCCAGTGACTACAAGAAGAGGCTATGCCACAAATGCAAGAATCCTGGTCACTACATTCAAGATTGTCCTCAGTGGGAAAGGAATCAAAGAAAGAAGAAATACAAGGATTACAGTTCTGATGACTCAAAGAAGAAGAAGAAATCTTCAAAGTCTTCATCATCAAAATCCTCGAAGTTTTCATCTCACAAGAAGAGCAGCTCCAAGAAGGCTCGGGCATTCATTGGCAAGGAAATGGACTCTGAGGCTGAATCTGAGGAACATGAGGAAGAGGAGGCATCTGAGGAGTTTGAGTCTGGTGTGGCGAGTCTAGCTCTCGCTACTGCATTCGTCAGCAAGTCTATCTTCAACTCTGAAGAAAATGGCTTCACCAACAAGGCTGATGAAAGCAATGATGACTACGCTCCCACCTATTGCTTCATGAAAAAGGGTGCCAAGGTACTCAAATATACCTCCTCTGAATCAAGTGAGAATGAATCTAATGAAAATCTCAAGCCCAGCTACTCTAAACTTGCTAAGATTGCTGTGAAACAACAAAAGGCTTTTGAAAATGTTCAAAACATGCTAGACAAAAGTGATGATATGTTGGATGAAGAAATGGATCACACTAACATCTTGACTGGAAATCTTCAGAGACTTCACTCCAGGTTTAACAACCTTCAAGGACATCATAACACTCTCTTATCTGATCATGAGAAGCTTTCTTATGAATTTCTTCAAAGAAAGCAACATCTTGAAAAGCTAAGAGTGAGTTATGAAGATCTTCAGAAGGAGCGTGATTCATTACTTGCTCAACAAATCAGCGCTGCTCAGGAAGAATTTGTTCCTCCATGTTTGAAGTGCATTGAACGAGATTCTGCTAATTCTTCACCTGAATGTTCAAATGCTTCTAATACTACAAATTCTTCACCTGTCTCTGCTATCACTAATTCCTCATCTGAGGATATTGATAGTATCACTGATGATGCAGGGCTGAAGCAATTGTACATGACAGGCATGTACAAAAGCCTCAAAGGGCATCAAACTCTTTGTGATGTGCTTAAAAAGCAGATCCTCAACAGGAACCCTAGGAAAGAGGGTATTGCCTTTGAGAGGAAACTCAATGCTAATGGTACATATTGGAAGCCTGAGCAGTACCCCAAAACCTCATGGGTTGCTGCAAAGGGACCTCCAGTTGATCCATCCAATTTATCTGGCTTTACATGTGAATCTCCTCATTCTTCTGATGAGTCATTTGACTCCAACTATAAACTGTTCAAAAATCAGAATGGTGAAGTATTTGCTAGATATGTTGGCACTAACTGCAGGAACGGTTCCAATATGAAGAAAATCTGGGTTCCTAGAAGGTGCCTTGAAAATCTTCAGGTGAATGTCATCATGACACCACCTATGAAGAAAAGGAACCCAGATCAAATTCTTCATATGGACCAAACTCCTCACGCGGATCAAATTCCTCAAAAGGATCAAAGTCCTCATATGAATATCATCGTGCTAACACCTCTGTTTCGCAGGGAAGAGCTAAGGGCTATGAATATGAGCATTATTCTTCTAATCATTATGTTCATAAGTCATCGAAGAATTTATCTACTTATTCATATGCTTATCCTAACCCCTCTTATGTGAAGTGAAATGGACTGGCTTCTATGCCACCTTTCTCGTATGGAGCTCGCAGAGTGATGAACTCTTTGCCATCCCTTCAGATGTGGGTGGTGAAGAAAAAGAACTAATCTCTTATGCAGGGTCAGGTCTCCAGACGTGCTTAAACGTCTGAAGAATTTGCTGGAGACCTGAAATTGCTTGAAAGGACGCATGCTAAACACGAAGAAATGAACTTTCATTTCTCACGTCCTCATATTGCTTTATCTCTATTGCTTGATGAAATTGATTTGATGAATTTGATGCCATATTCTTCACTGATGAAGTATATGAGTTCGTAAGCTGCACTAATTCATCTACAGGATGATCAACCCAAAGCCAATGAGTGGGTCCTCGATAGTGGATGTACAAACACATGACTGGTGACAAGAATCTATTGATGGATGCTCCCTTATCTCCATCGCATCTGAAGCATATCATCTTTGCTGACAAAGGCAAAAGTCACATATTCGGTCTAGGTAAGGTTGCGATCTCAAAGGATCGACACATGGACAAAGTCATGCTTGTCGAGTCCTTAGGATACAACCTCATGTCTGTCTCAATGCTTTGTGATCTTGATATGGTTGTTGTCTTTGGCAAGTATCATTGTGTTGTGATCATGGAAGTTGACCATTCCAAAGTCTTCGAAGGCTTTAGGAGAGGAGATCTGTATATTGTTGATTTCTCTACAGGACCACAACCAACCGTATGCCTACTTGCAAAAGCTTCAGAAGGCTGGCCATGGCATCGACAACTTGGTCATGCAGGCATGACGAATTTGCACACGCTTGCGAAGAAAAAGCATGTCATTAGCATTGAGAATGTCAAATTCCTCAAGGATCACTTATGCGGAGCCTGTGAAGCTAGAAAGATGACCAAGGCCAAGCATCCAGCGAAGACTATCATGACTACTACTCGACCATTTGAATTGCTTCACATGGATCTTTTTGGTCCAAATCACTACTCAGCAGTCACAAATGATGCATCTCTATATGGCTTTGTTATTGTTGATGATTACTCTTGCTACACATGGGTGCATATTGTCACTTACAAACATGAAGTGCAGGAAGTCTTCAAACAATTTTCTTCGAGGGCTTCGACCAACTTTCGCGTGAAGATAAAGCACATCAGGAGTGATAATGGAACCGAGTTCAAGAATTCTGGTCTTGATGACTATCTTGATGAACTTGGTATTACTCATGAGTTATCTGCTCCTTATACTCCTCAACAGAATGGCGTCGTGGAGCGCAAGAATAGGACTCTTGTTGAGATGGCTCGCACTATGCTTGATGAGTACAAGACGCCTCGTCGTTTCTAGATTGAGGCAATTGATACTGCTTGCCACATCATCAACAGGGTATATCTTCACAAATTCTTCAAGAAGACTGCTTATGAACTCCTCACTGACAAGAAACCCAATGTGAGCTATTTCAAAGTCTTCGGTGCTAAATGTTGGATTAGAGATCCTCATCACAATTCTAAATTTGCACCGAAAGCACATGAAGGTTTTATGCTTGGTTACGGAAAGGACTCGCACACCTACAGAGTCTTCAACAATGTTCTTCACAAAGTTGTTGAAACTGTAGATGTGTGGTTCGATGAAACTAATGGCTCGCAAAGAGAGCACCTACCTTCTGTTGAGGAGTCTCACATTTATCTAACTTTTGTGGGCACTTTGCTTTTGTCTCTATCACAGAGCCCACTAAGGTAGATGAAGCATTTCTGGAGCCTGAGTGGATTCAAGCTATGCAAGAAGAATTACATCAGTTCGAGCTCAACAACGTCTAGGAACTAGTCAAATGTCCAGATCCTCGCAAGCACAATATCATTGGCACAAAGTGGATCTACCGCAACAAGCAAGATGAAAATGGCCTTGTGGTGAGGAATAAGGCACGGCTTGTAGCTCAAGGCTACACACAGGTTGAAGGAATTGATTTTGATGAAACTTTTGCACCTGTTGCTAGACTTGAGGCTATTCGCATATTACTTGCTTATGCTAACCATCATGATATCACTTTATATCAAATGGATGTGAAAAGTGCATTCCTCAATGGTAAGCTTGAGGAAGAAGTATATGTTGCTCAACCCCTAGGTTTTGAAGATCCAAAGCATCCTGACAAAGTCTTCAGACTCAATAAGGCCCTCTATGGCCTCAAGCAGGCCCCTCGGGCATGGTAGGATACTTTGAAGGAATTCCTCATGAAGAAAGGCTTCAAACCCGGTTCACTTGATCCTACCCTTTTCACTAAATCCTATGATGGTGAACTGTTTGTGTGCCAAATATATGTTGATGATATTATCTTTGGCTGTACTGACCAATGTTATAGTGATGAATTTGCCTATATGATGAGTGAAGAATATCAAATGTCTATGATGGGAGAATTGAAATTCTTTTTAGGTCTTCAAATTCGTCAACAACGCAGTGGCATATTCATGTCTCAAGAGAAATACCTCAAGGAATTATTGAGGAAATTCGGCATGCAAGATTGCAAAGGCGTCCAAATTCCTATGCCCACAAATGGCCATCTATGCATGGATGAAAATGGTATTGACTTCGATCAAAAGGTATACGCTTCATGATTGGTTGTTTATTGTACTTATGTACATCTAGGACAGATATTATGCTTAGTGTTTGCATGTGTGCCCGATTTCAAGCTACACCGAAGGAATCACACCATAAGGCTATGACGCATATTCTTCGATATCTAGCTCACACACCAACACTTGGATTATGGTACCCCAAGGGCTTGGCTTTTGATCTCATTGGATATTCAGACTCTGACTATGCTGGTCATCATGTGGACCGCAAGTCAACATCTGGCACATGTCATTTCCTCGGACAATCTTTGGTTTGTTGGTCCTCGAAGAAACAGAACTGCGTATCACTGTCTACTGCTGAAGCTGAGTACATTACTGCTGGTTCTTGCTGTGCTCAATTGCTATGGATGAAGCAAACTCTCAAGGACTACGGCGTCAATGTGAAGAATGTGCCTCTCTACTGTGACAATGAGAGCGCCATCAAGATTGCTCATAACCCAGTTCACCACTCGAAGACAAAGCACATTCAGATTCGTCATCATTTTCTTCGCGATCATGTGTTGAAGGGCGACATTTCTATTGAGCATGTGAAGACTGAAGAACAGCTAGCCGATATCTTCACAAAGCCCTTGGATGAGAAGAGATTTAGCAAGTTACGGTGTGAGCTAAATATCTTAGAATCTTCGAATGTTCTTTGAAAAGGACACTCATCATAACACTTATGCAAAATTGATGGCTTAGATGTGCAACGCATGAAGAAAAGTTTTTCTTCAATCAATGAAGAATAACACTCTAAGTGTGAAGAAATTAACGAAGAATTTGGTTCTTAGAGCCCTACGACAATTGTGCGCGGTGTCCTAAATCATCATTCTTATACGGTGGGTCACGCCACCACCAAAAGTTGAAAATCTTCAATTTGAGTTTTTTCCTCAGTTGTTCAATTTCTTCAACTTTGCATTGTCTTCACTATCTTCATCATTTTTTCTTTATTGGATATATATATATGTATATGTCCTCTACAGCATTCACTTATTGCTATTTCTTCAAGTTGCTTATTTTCTGCTAAGTGAATGTGATCGGACCCTTCCCCCTCTATTCTATACTTAACCCAATCTATTCACAAATTCTTCATGTGTGTTCTATTTAAAACTCGTTCAAAATCTTCACTGTGTGCTTGTCAGCTGAAGAATTTGCGAACGGAACATTTAACTTATCTTATCTAAATTTTCGGCTTTGCCGCTCAAACCGTTCCACATTCCTCGATAACACTTATCTATTCACCCACGATCTCACACGATCGCCACCTCTCAGTACGTGGGTGACACATGTCAAGCGAATGAGAAAGGTCAGGGGCACGTTCGTCCAATTTCTTTGGGCGAACAGTTTTTCACCGTGGCTATAAATACCCCTCCCCTTCCACACTTCACTTTTACTCCGCTCGACCTCTCTCCCACTCGAGCTTCTCAAACCCTAGCGTCGCCGCTACTTCATCGTCGCCGGTGAGGAAGAGCTTCACTGCCTCGACCTCGTCGCCGTCGTACTCGCGCCGACTGCGGATTTCTTCACTCCGCCGCCACCGTAGCTGTCTTCCTCAGCCAAGTTAGGGCGTGGAAGATCTGAACTGACAAACTTCACATCTACACTTCCCAGTTCGTCGTGTTCTTCGTCCAGGGTAATTAAAAGTTACTTTTACTGCCCTCTTTGATTCAAATGATTTCTACAAAATCTTCAAAGGTGTTTTTCTTCAAATCCTCACACACTAAAACACCTCACATCTCATCGTTCTTGATTCGTTTCTCTAAGCAATATTTTTCCTCATGATTCCTCAATTGTGTGGATTCTCTAATCTGTACAACTCTGGAACCTAAGACAAAGAACGCTTAGTGAAATTCTTCAAGACTCATCTGGTCAAATTCCTCAAACTTGCTCTTTTTGCAAAACCTTCTGAGAACGCATATGACCTCTCCAAATTCCTCGCAACTATACTCTGTTCACAGGTACTCATGTCCGCTGCTGAATCACTAGGTTCTCATCAACTTAACTCATTTGCAGCGTTCCTTGAAGAAAAGTTGCACACATCTTCAGAAAATTCAGTTGCTCATATTCCTCAGCTGAAGAAAATGGCTGATGGAAAGAAGCCACAGAAAGGAGGAAAGAGGCCTGAGGTCAATACTGCCTTTGAGATCCCTGATGACATATACAAGGAGTATTGCACTCCTGATGAGGCCGAGTTTGGCAAGGAGGACAAAAATTAGCGCAAGGTGCACATCCAAAGAATAGAGAGGAGATGGGTGAGGGAGTCCTGGACTAAGGGGTCCTCGGGCGTCCGGCCTATTACTCATTGGGCCAGACTGATGGGCCGTGAAGACACGAAGACCGAAGACTATACCCGTGGCCGGATTGGACTCTCCTTGGCGTGGAAGGCAAGCTTGGCGACCAAATATGAAGATTCCTTCTTATGTAACCGACCTCATGTAACTCTAGGTCTCTCCAGTGTCTATATAAGTCGGAGAGCATAGTCCAGATAGGACAGATTCATTACCATATACTCATAGGCTAGACTTCTAGGGTTTAGCCATTACGATCTCGTGGTAGATCAACTCGTGTAACACTCATATTCATCAAGATCAATCAAGAAGGAAGTAGGGTATTACCTCCATAGAGAGGGCCCGAACCTGGGTAAACATCATGTCCCCCGTCTCCTGTTACCATCAATCCTAGACGCACAGTTCGGGACCCCCTACCCGAGATCCGCCGGTTTTGACACCGACATTGGTGCTTTCATTGAGAGTTCCACTGTGTAGTCGACGAAAGGGTTTGATGGCCCCTTCGATCGTCAGTAATGACACCGTCTAGGGAGAAACCTTCCTCCCCGGACAAATCTTTGTGTTCAGCGACTTCGTACTGCGGGCCAACTCTCTTGGTCGTCTGGAGCAGGTCGATAGCTATGCCCCTGGCCATCAGGTCAGATTTAGAAGCTTGAACTACGTCACGGATATCCGTGAAGACTCGATCTTCGATGGATTTGAGACCGTGGCGATCGCTCCCTTTCTCTCCGATGAACATGACTTAAATCCATCATCGGGGCACGCCCAGGAGATGGATCCTGTTACTGCAATGGCCTCAGCACCGAAGCAGATCATCCCCTCCGAGGCCATAAAGTACGTGGTGTTGGAGCCGCACACGGACTCGACATCCTGCAATGCCTGCATCGACGGAACTCCGGACCTTTCTCCGGCTTCACATTCCGGATCAAGTGTGCCCACGGACACCGAGCTGGATCAGTTATCGATTTTCGAAATTTAGCACCGCAGACATCTTCCAGCATTCGCCTTTGGGTGACGTACTAAATTCTTTGAAGAACTTGTCCTTGGAGGAAGACTCACAGCCGAACTATGTTCGGTTCGAGCTAGAGGCGGACGATGAGGAATTTTGCTTCCCACCCGCCACCCACTGCATAGCCACCATCGATGTCTTAACCGACGTGCTTGACTATGGCTCCGAAGACATCGACGGCATAGACGATGATGCCGACAGGGAGCAAGGCCAAGCCCCGCCATTCACTGGACGTTGGACGGCCACCTCTTCGTACGATGTGTACATGGTTGATACACCTAAAGGATCTGGCGACGATAAAGAAGAGCCGGGTAAGAACAAACCCTCTGAGACGCAGTCCAAGCGTCGGCGTCCCAAACGCCGTTCTAAGCCTCGTCGCTCAAAGGATGGCAACACTGGCACCAGAGAAAATAGTACTCCGGGTGATGCCGAAAGCAATCAAGACCCTGTCGGCGCTGCATCCGAACAGGAGGAACATGACAACATGCAAGACAACCCTGATGAACAGGCCATAGAAGATAACTCGGAGGACGATAGTTACCATCCGCCCTCCGAAGAGGAGACAAGCCTCGGCAACGAAGATTTCATCGTGCCCGAGGACCCTCTGGAGCAAGAACGCTTTAAGCTTCAACTCATAGCCACTGCAAGGAGCCTGAAAAAGAAGCAGTAGCAGCTTCAAGCTGAACAAGACCTGGTCGTCGATAGATGGACTGACGTCCTGACAGCGGAAGAATATGGCCTCAAGCGCCCAGCCAAGAGCTACCCGAAACGCAGACTGCTACCTCAATTTGATGAGGAAGCACCGGAACACATATCTCCCTCGCATAATGAGGAGCGACCACCGCGTGGTCGAGACAGGGCGGCCGACCGGCCACCCCGCAGCCGGGACAAAGCGGCAACTCAGGTCGAACAGCAGCCTGCCCCACCGCCTCGCAAAAATAGAGATGGAAGAGTTCGGGGTCACACATACGACCTCCGGCAAATCCTGGACAATAGAACAGGACACACAAGATCGATCTACGGATCGCGAGGGCGTGCCTCGAGGCACGAGGAAGGCCACCTATTCGGACGTGATAAATCTAACCACGCCCGGGCCGAACATTGCAGACGGACTCCATCAGAACTACGCCACGACGCGGCCCGATATAGAGGCGCCGCACACCCTCTCTGCTTCACGGATGAAGTACTGGATGACGAATTCCCCGAGGGTTCAAGCCTGTCAATATGGAATCATACGACGGCACAACGGATACAGCAGTATGGATCGAGGACTTTATCCTCCATATCCACATGGCTCGAGGAGATGATCTCCACGCCATTAAATACCTCCCACCAAAGCTCAAAGGGCCAGCTAGGCACTGGCTTAACAGTCTGCCTGAAAATTCCATCGGCAGCTGGGAGGACTTGGAAGAGGCTTTCCTCGACAACTTCCAAGGAACCTATGTCCGGCCACCAGACGACGATGACTTAAGCCACATAGTTCAACAACCTGGAGAATCAGCTAGAAAATTCTGGACTAGATTCCTAACCAAAAAGAACTAGATCGTTGACTGTCCGGACACTGAGGCCTTAGCAGCCTTCAAACACAGCATCCACGACGAATGGCTAGCACGCCACCTCGGCCAAGAAAAGCCGAAGTCTATGGCAGCCCTCACGGCACTCATGACCCTCTTTTACGCGGGAGAGGACAGTTGGCTGGCCCATAGTAACAACACAGCCAGTGAGACAGGCTCCTCTGAGGCCAAGAATAGCACTGGCAAGCTCCGGCGCAATAGGCACAAATGCGGAAGCAATGACAACAACACCGATGACACCACAGTCAACGCCGGATTCAGAGGCTCCAAGTTCAGCCAACGGAAGAAGCCGTACAAAAGAAACAATGAAGGACCTTCCAGCCTAGACCGCATACTCGACCGTCCGTGCCAAATACACGGCACCCTGGATAAGCAAGCCAATCATACCAACAGGGATTGTTGGGTTTTCAAGTAGGCTGTCAAGTTAAATGCCGAAAACAAAGAAAAGGGATCACAAAGTGAGGACGACGACGAAGAGCCCCGGCAGCCGAACACTGGAGGGCAGAAGAAATTTCCCCCTCAAGTCAAAACGGTGAACAGGATATATGCCACACACATCCCCAAAAGGGAGCATAAGCGTGCACTCAGGGACGTCTATGCGGTAGAGCCAGTTGCCCCAAAATTCAATCCATGGTCGTCATTCCCGATCACCTTCGATCGACGAGACCACCCAACTAGCATCTGCCACGGCGGTTCAGCCGCACTAGTCCTGGACCCAATTATTGACGGGTTTCACCTAACACGAGTCCTGATGGACGGTGCTAGCAGCCTTAACCTGCTCTATCAAGACACGGTGCAGAAGATGGGCATTGACCCCTCACGAATCAAACCAACAAAGACTACCTTCAAAGGAGTCATACCAGACGTTGAGGCCTCTGTACGGGCTCAATCACACTGGAAGTGGTCTTCGGCTCCCCGGACAATTTCTGAAGTGAGGAGTTAATCTTCGACATCGCCCCATTCCACAGCGGCTGCCACGTACTGCTCGGGCGAACAGTGTTTGCTAGATTCAACGCAGTGCCACACTATGCTTATCTCAAGCTCAAGATGCCCGGCCCACGCGGCGTCATAACAGTCAATGGCAACACGGAACGCTCCCTCCGAACAGAGGAGCACACCGCCGCCCTAGCAGCAGAGGTACAGAGCGGCCTTCTCAAGCAGCACCATAATGCGGCTGTCGAGCCCCTGGACACCATCAAGAAGTTCTGAACTACACTGCAGTAGGACAGCAAGGCTCTTCAAGAGATCAACTAGCAATTTGGCCTCTGTCCCAGTCCCGATGAGGTAGTCGCATTCGTACCACGCGTACATAATTACGCACTCAAAATTCCATGGACATCGGCGGAGGCACAAGCTATCCCGGGATCTACAGTTCGGCTAGACCGACCCCGGACACACTCTTTCCTTTCCGTTTCAGGTTCCTTTTCTCACGAGCCTGGTCATCAGCCCCTTCGAAGGATCGGCATACAAAGGGGGCATGCAGCATAGGTGTGTAGGGTAACCTCCATACGTTCTTCTTGACGGTATTTTTTACTTATTTCTCAGGACCCGCACGCTGCCTCTTCTTGATCCCGGCATGTTAAATAGCCCGGGGGCTTATCGGACTTTTTGTATAAGATACGCCTTGACGTATCCATTCAGTTATAATAGAAATGATTTGCGGCCCAGTTTCTGTGGTTTTCGCTTCTTACTTCATTTTATTTCAATCTGCTTATCAGCTACATCGGTACTCTTTTGTACGTTTCATATTCGCCAGGGGCTGCTTATCGCCCCATAACACGGCAACAAAGTCCGAACACTTCTTGTATAAAAGTTCGGCACCCCGAAATTTAGCATTATATGCATTGGCTCCGAATCATGTCTTTGGTCAATAGTTGGGTCGCCCGGCTCCTGTGCTTGCTACCCTACGTTCCGCTCTATCGGCTAGGGTAGTAAAGGGAGAACTACTGCGATTGTGCCATGGCCTTGACCGGATGAGCACCTCAGTAGAGAAAGCCGAAAACTGGCTGTCATGATATGGCGAGAGCCGGTCAGCTGTTAAGGGTTACGAAATCGTTGGAGATTTTTTTCCGTGACATGCGAAGGATCGGCACTTCCCGATCAGATGCTGGCAGCACCCTGGCTTGGACTAGGGGCTACGCACTTGCTTAATTATAAAACTCCTATGGCTAAGTGAGGGCGTTTAAGCCGTATAGTCTGATTGCCTTGTTCGTTGCGCTAAACAACTCCTTCAAGGACCATATAATTGGATCAAGACTGTTTAGATCCCATCCCGAACACCTCCGTACTAATTACGTGAGGGCAGAAGCCGTCGACTGGCCAACCCTCAGATTGCATATAACACGGCCGCACAGGAGGAAACAATTTAAAGCATAACGAAATTATATTACAAAACAAGCTTTGTCTTTATAATACAAGGCAAAGGACAACATGAATGTATTCATTCGAGAATAATGTCCTTCGAACATTGAGCTGCCACAAGTCGAGGCCCTTCTAGAACATCCGCAAAATACTTTTCGGGTGTGCGGTGCTCCTTGCCCTCTGGCGGCCCGCTGGCCACTTCAACAACGGTCATCTTCGCCCACCACATCTTGCAGCGAGTGAAGGCCATACGGGCACCTTCAATACATACAGAGCGCTTGATAACGTCCAGCCGCGGACAGGCTTCCACTAGCCGCCTCACAAGTTCGAAGTAGCTGCCGGGCATACCTGTATGTACTCCCAAATATATGAAGAAATTTGCTCTAAATCCTCCATGCCCAAGACCTCCGTTGGCACCTGGCCAAGTAGCAGATCCCACCAGCCTCAAGCGCGGTGAGGACTATCCTGAAGAATGGGCCAAGCGCCAGGCCAAACTGGCCAAACAGGCAAGAGAAGCAGTGAGGAAATTTAATGAAGACTTTGCTGCTGCTGCCACTGCTGAGGCCTCTGCAAGCAAGCTGAAGAAGGCCATGGCAAAGAAGCCTGCTCATAAGCCAAGTGCTTCACCCTCAATGTCCTCACGGCCAAGTTCCTCAGCAATGCCCTCACGGCGAGATTCTTCAAAGCCCTCACGGCCAACTCCTCAGACTGCTCCAGCTCCTCCGCCAAAGTCCTCAGCTGCTCCGTCCAAATCCTCAGCACATGTGCATCTCGCCACGTGCCAAAGGACGACAGGCATCTCTATTGCCTCAGGAGCTTCTGCTAGTTCCTCAGTTGCACCAAATTCTTCAACTGGCCCCTCTCTGCTGAAAACAAAGGCCACTGCTGGACAAGGCACTCGACCAAGTCCTCACAAGAAGCAGGTCGCCTTCCAAGTGCCGTCTGATGAAGACAAAGCTGATGATGAGGAACTTGCCGAAATCATCAGAGACAGGCAGGTCAAGGCTGCTAGAGCCAAAGGCAGCAATGTGACATTGCTTCTGGATCCGAAGTTGATCCTAGACTTCATCGACCTATGGCACAAGGATCTCAACACACCTTTGCTGGAGATGAACCTCACTCCTGGTCAGCGTCATGTTTTGACTGCCTTCATTGAAGAAGAGAAGTGGAAATTTGAGGAAGGAAGGAGAGTGAAGAAAGCGCAGTACAAGAAACAGCGATTTCTGAAGCAAAATGTTCTGAAGCTTTCCCCTGAAGAACTCGTTGCCTTGCAAGCTGAGATCAAGCAATTAAGTGATGAATTTGATCGCTACTATGCTGACTGGCTTGGAGCCAAAGTCAGATTTGTGAATTTGACTGAAAAGTTAACTTCAAATGTTGCGGCCCCAATGCAACAAGAAGATCCTCAGGCTGAAGCATCTGCTCAGCCTACTGAAGAAAATGCCAGCACCGCTGATGACATTCGGGCTGCTGAAGAAACTCAAAGTACCATGGCTGATGACTGCATTCCAGCCGCTGATGAAATTGCCAAGGCAACATCTAGTGTTGCACCTGAAGAAACTGCCAGGACAGCTCAAGCTTCAACCGTTGTGCCTGAAGAAACTGAAGAAGTCAGGGCAACTGCATCAGTTGTGCCTGAAGAAATTGAACCAACTTCCTCAGCTCCTCCTGCGCCTACTCCAACTCTGATCCTTCCGTCTGCATCAGATGTGAAGAAAACCAAGGCTGCAGAGCGTGCAGCAGTGAAGAAAAGGAAGGCATCAACTTCATCAGATTCTTCAGCTCCGAAGAAGATGAAGCCATTGACCAGCTCTTATGCAAATCCAATTGATGTTGTTCCCTTCTCATCCATGCCATCAAAGGACCTTGTTCCTTTTGATGAAGAATATATGATTCCAAGTGAATCTGATGATGACATTCCCTCTGCTGCTTCGTCAGAGCAGCTGGATTAAGAAATTGAAGCGGACGCAATCCCTTCAACCCCACTAGTCTCATCGCCAATGCCTCAGTTCACTGCTGAAGAGGCCGGCGTTGAAGAAAAAGAAGAAGATGAAGATATGGACATTGGGTGTACAACACCAGTGCTGAATGATGACTTTTGGGAAAGTCAGCACCCCAACTCTCCTCTCTTCACACCACTGTAACAAATTCCTCAGTCCCCCGTCAACACTGAAGTACAAATGGGATCTGAAGAACCTCATGCAACCCCGTCTGTCCATGAAGAGATTCCAGCCACTAGTGCTGAAGAAAATGTAAATGAAGAATTAAAGACCAAGGCTATCACTGAAGAAGCACCTGAAATTCCTTAGCCTGTGGAACCTGAGATTGCGATTCCTGAGGTAATAATGCAATTGACTGATACTCCTCAGCCCAAGCCAAAGGATCCATTCTTGAAGAAGCAGAAATTCAAGGCTGATGACTTCTTCGGCGAGCATGTGTTCTTCACTGACTTCAACCCATATGACTCTGCTCGTCTTAGAAGGAAGTGGTTCTGGACTGTCAGCCAAGCAAACTTTTATTCTTCACTGCTCTTCAACAAGGACAAAGTCTTCGACCACGAGTATATTCCTCACGTCGACATGGAGTCCATGCCTTGTTTTACTCCAGTCCTCTGTGCTTCATGATGCAGGATTACTCAACTTTTGCACGGATATTTGTGATTGGAATGAAGAGCTCATTCTTCAATTCTATGCAACCCTGCACATCACAGGCGATGCTGATGATATCAACTCTTGGGTGTTGGACTGGATGACCGAAAACACTCACTATAAGGCACCGGCCTCCGAATTACTTCACGCCCTGCCCATCAGTCCACCCATTGAAGGAGCTCGCTGCCTGTACCAAGAGCCAGAACTCACTTCTCATTACATGCAAGTGCTTATGAAGCCTCTGAAGCCAGGTCAAGCCCCAAGGACCAAATTCCTCGTGAAGGAATTGCAGTATGTACCAAGAACGGTCTATCGCATTCTGACGAAGACTATGAGTCCTATCAAAGGCCACGACTCATCTGATGAGGAAATTGTTGGCATCATGAAGAATCTGCTATTCAACATCATTCATGGCATTCCTGTCAATTATCACGATTTCTTCATGAGGACTCTAGCAAATGTTGCACTTTCTCCGTTTGAGTTGAAGCCTTACGCACCTTGCATTATGAGATTCATCAGAACAAGGTCTTCACTCAACTACAAGGCTGACACTCTCAACCATTGCAGCTACTTGCCCCCCATTGAAGTCCTCAAAAGGACATTTTCCTCAGCTGATGAAAAGGGCAAGGCAGCTGCTGTTATAGATGAAGGCATTCGTCCATTGGATGGTCAGTTTTGCAAAGCTGCATCTTATTCCACCAATGATGATTCTGCCACTCATGATTCTGCTGCTAATGCATCCAAGTCAAATCCTCAAGCCACAGCTCCAAGAGTCATGACTGACCGTGAGCTTCTTCTTAGTCTTCACCAGAAGGTGGATCGAAACCATAAATGGGTTAAGCGTCAGTTTGGTTCTATTCTTCACAACATGACTGCTACACATAATGCAGTGAAGAAAAACCATTACTACCTCCATGAAGTCTTCAGTCGCACCTGGGCTATTCTGTCACATGTATATGGTGAAGAAGATCTGAAGCAAATGGGTCTCAAGGAGGACTTTGACTGGTCTGCACCTCCACCGAAGAAATACAAGAAGGTCAAGGTTCCTTCCTTGGTGGCAAGCTCCTATTCTTCATCACGTGACACCGACGAGTATGAAGACTTGGACGATACTGCGGCAGGCCCTACAACAACAAACGACCCCAACAACGCTGGCGCTCCTCCATCAACATGATATTCTTCAGGGGCGTTAGTCCTCATTCTTCGATCCCTTTGGTCATTCGATGACAAAGGGGGAGACATTTGAGTTAGTCTTCAAGCAGGCCTATCTTATATGGGCGTTTTTTTACTTAAGTTACAACTCTCGTTCTTTTGAAGACTTTGTTGGATCGAGTTGTAAACTTAAACTCTATGGTGGCCTGATACTTTAGCTGAGTTTTTTTTCTGCATGCTTATTCCTCGTTAATGTTAATGCACGCATGTTGAATTACATCAGTCACCATATTTCATCATGCATTTCAAATTCTTCATATTATATGTCAAATGCGTGTATGAATTACAAGATATAGGGGGAGATCTCCATGATTCTACTCTTCAAGTGTGCATTGCTTCAAAAGCAAATTCCTCACTATGCACATCTTCAGGGGGAGTTCATCTATATCTTGCAATCAAATTCCTCAATTTCAGTATTTACACTTCATATGTTTATCCCCGTTGAAAACTTAACCTATATTGTCATCAATCACCAAAAAGGGGGAGATTGTAAGTGCATCTAGTGGGCCTTAGTGATTTTGGTGTATTGAAGACTTAGAGGTTAAGGGACTAATGTGTTTATGAGTGTACACAGGTCTATAAGTCTATGAGGAGTTTGATATTTACAGAGAAAGTCGACCCCTAAAAATGAAGTTCTTTGACTAAAGACTTTGGATTTCTGAAGACTTTCTGAAGACTTTGAAGGTGAAGAAATTGGTGTGACCTTGAAGACTAGGTATCCATTCGAGGAACATGAAGCGTGAAGACTTTTGTTTTCGTAGTTTCATTTTCTCTTTCTTGAGTCATAGGAAACACCGTACTGTTAAAGGGGGTCGAGGAAATACTAAGAAAAAATTTCCAAGTGATGCTCAACTCAAAATCCTACACCTACCAATCCCTTCGAGTGAAGCCATTGGAAATCTCACACAGTTCAGTCATATTCTTCAGTGACAGAGACGAAGTTCTTCTGGTCTCTGAGGAATTTGTTCTGACTGAGGAGTTAGGAATTCGCCAGTGTGGATTGCCTACAAGTGAGGGACATGATAGCCTTGAGAAATTTGATAGTCAAATTTCCGACCGTTGCTGTGCTATGCGCCAGCTGCCCCGAAATATCTACCCACCCAACGGTCATATCATTGAAGGGCATTTATGTCTTATCATGTTGGGCTGTTCCCTAGGCTATAAATAGCCGCCCCCTACAACCACTAGTTTGTTGGCTGCTCCGAGAGAAACTGACACTTGTCATTTGAGAGCATCCCATCCTCCGAGGACTTTGAGCGAAAATCATCAAGTGAGGAAAACCCAAATCCAAACACCTACAAACCCAAAGTGATTGAGAATCACTAAAGAAATTGATCTTGCATAGATCCGACGCTTGTTACCTTTGAAGACTGTGCTTCTTCCAGACAGTTAGGCATCATGGTCTAGAGCATCCAAGAGGAAATTGTGGATCGCCGAATGACCGAGTTTGTGAAGGTTTGGAAGTCACCTGAAGACTTACCACGAGTGATTGGGCAAGGTTTGTGCGACCTTAGCTCAAGGAGAATACGGTGAGGACTGTGTGTCCGGGACTGTGTGTCCTCAGGTTTAAATACCTAGCCGCTCCAACCAGACGTACAACTGAGACAGCGGTTGGAACTGGTCTACCAAATCATTGTCTTCACCAAGCTTACTGGCTCTATTTCCTCAACTCTTTCATTTCCTCATAACTGTGTGTGCGCTTGTTCATATCTGTGTTGAAGACTTTGACTGAAGACTTTCTCAATTTCCTCAGTTCAATTTCTTCCGTCTGTTTGTCTTCATCCTGTGTTATCCTGTGTTTACGCTTTCTGTACTCTGTGCCTGTCTTCATTTCAGCATGATGGCCATGCTTGTGTTCTGTTATGTTTACTTCTAAGTACTTATTCCGCTGCAAGTAGTTCTTCGCTAAGGAATTTACTCACCCGCAAATTCCTCAGTGAAGAATTCATAAAAAAGCCTATTCACCCCCCCCCCCCTCTAGTCGATATAACGCACTTTCAGATGCAAGTAATGCAAAGGTTTGAGCTCTCTACGTGCGACGTGATCAAGCTACTCGCCCGAAAGTCCCTCTTGATAGTACGGCTATCAAACCTATAATCCGGTCTCCCTCCAAGCACCATGAGACCGGCAAAACTAGGAAAACCTAGATAAGGTATACCTTTGCCTTGCACATACAACTTGAGCTTGGTGATGACTTTGATGCTTGCCAATTTCAGACAAATGGGAAAGTCTTCAAGGCACTTCAACACACTATTCAATCTTGGCGATTTCATCTCAAGCAAGATTTAAGACTTCTTCGACACAAGATCAAAAACAAGTTTGAATTTAGTTTCTTACAGTGGATAGACAATAACATGTAATAGCATGATTTCCATACCTAGAGCAGACATTGGCTGATCCTTTGGCCAAACTTTGACCCCTGTTGGGTTTGTACTATATTTTATTTTATTAATATATTTACCGTAGAACTATTGTTCTATGGTGTTGGGTTAAAAAAAACTCTATCCCTAGTTGATTGTTAAAAAAATCAGCGGACGGAAAGCTAAGAAACCATCTTATATTAGTTTACAAAGGGAGTACATGTTATGTATGAAAATGTTCAGTTTAAATAAAAAAAGTGCAATGTACATGAAAAATGTTCGGTGTATGTTATAAAAATATTCATCATATATAATGAAAAAAATTCACTATATATTTAAAAAATTCAAAGTATTTAAAGAAATAGTTGTATATTAGAAAAAGGTTCAGTATATTTGAAATAAACGTTTACCGTATATTAGAAGAATGTTCACCATATACTGCAAAAACTATAAAAGTTTAGAAAATGTAAAAAAATAAAAACAGAAGAAAATAAAAATCTGAAAATAGTAAAAAAAATAGAAAACCAAAGCCAAAAACCCCACACACACACAAAAAAGAAAAAGAAAAAAGAAAACGTGTGCACACATGAAATGGCCGGACCATCTTGCCTCGCGCTTCATAATCTGATGGAAGCTTTCACTCGGCTAATGGAGAAGCTAGAGTGTATGTTAACGGCAAGAGCCTATTTTAGCGAGAAAGGCGAGGGACATGTTGTTCGGGCTGGATATAGTGATCCAATGCATACATGAACCTCGGCATCGGTCGGTGATGACCGATGATACTCTGTAGTGGGGCTGAGGTTGTGTGGGCTAGCTACCCAAGATACTTGACCGGGACAGCAGAGACTCAACGCAGTAATAACGCGAGGTGTGTAGTAAGGGCATTTCTAATCGATCTCTTATAACGGGTTAGAGGAGTAAAAACGAATGTTTACTCTTTTTACCAGCACCTAGCTGATCCCTTATCCGCCGTAAGGGAGTAATTTTTTTACTCCAGCCCCAACTTTATCCTTGAATATACTCCACCGCTCGACGGTTGAGTAAAAGTCGTGCCCTTGTCGGCGCGGACACGTAGCGGATGCACGCGATGCCTGCCCTTGTCCTCCCCTGGACCATAAGTCGGTCGCACATTAGCCATTTCCCCCTTCTCCCATTGATCGCCACCACACCCAGCCGCCTGCCCTCGCCGCTACCGCCTAGTTCCGCTGCCGAGGCCGCCCGCCCGCACCCAGACACTCCCCAGCAGTATGCCATCCCTTCACGGTCCATACTTCGCCGTCGGTGGGTTGTTTTCGCTGCCATGTTTGCCTCAAACGTCGATGCCACCCTCCTCGCCTCCGCTGTCGGGAGCACCACCACGCGTGGTTACCACGATCGCTGGTCGCCGCCACGTTTGCGTCCATGCCGTGAGGCCTACTGCCTGGTCTAAGAGAGGCGTGAGGCTCTTCACCGACCGGCTTCTTCCGCCACGCCCACAAGGTGTTTGATAGTTCACCCGCAAGGTACAAATGGACTCCGACGACGAGTACTTTTTCAATAATTTCATTTCGATTCGGATGTTCGTCGTTAGATGATGATGAGATGGTGGTTACTGCTTAGTTCATCCATGACCATATTAGTAGGCAGTGACCGATGTTTAGGGGCTCAATCCAGGGCATACTCCGACGTTGAATCACAACAGAGAGAGCGGCCATTGCCTACTCTCGCAGGACTATCTCAAGTCCCCTAACCCGCTCTTCAAACACAACCTATTTCGGCGCCGCTTTCGAATGGCTAGACATGTGTTCAACCATATCCGGGAGGGGGTGGTGGCGTACGATAGCTATTTCGAGTAAAAGAAGGATGCCCTGGGAAAGATTGGCTTCGCCTCTAACCAGAAATGCACTGCAGCTATTCGGATGCTTGCATACGGATTACCTGCTGACCTCATCGATGAGTATGTCCGAATGAGCGGGTCCATGTCCCTAGACTCCATGTACAAGTTTTGCAAGGTTGTGGTAGCAGTGTTTGGCTCAAAGTACTTGAGAGATCCAACTGCTACAGATACACTCTGATTGTTAGCTATCAAGCCTTTAGACATCCATATGAGTAGTTTCTATCAATCTTGTAAAGTTTTATTGACAAAATTTTGTGGTCCAAAAAATTTCAGAAATTGTTCGTAGGAAAAATAAATTTTTTAGGAGAGTTCTTCGAGGAGGAGGTCCTCGAAGGGGTCGTCAAGTGAGAGCTCGGTACGGCAAGCGTATGTTGAGCCAAGGGCAAGTTCGGCGTCGATTGCCGAAGCTAAATCATGTCGGTGGTCGTGCAACGAGTTCATGATAGGTGCTGGTATTAAGGAAGAATTTGATCAATATATTCAGAACACCGAGCTCACCGCCTTCCTTGCAGATAAGCGTACTCAACATTATAATCTCACTCATTCGTTCACCCGGAAGTTTGAGCATCATTCTCGTGATTCAAGAGTTTTATTTCATCTTTATGATAGATCCTATGGAATGCCTCTAGAAGAATTACGTGATGCATGCGAAATTTCATATTGGGGTTCACTTAGGGAACCGCAAAAATCTGATTATGATATGTTTCTTAATAGTCTTTGCAATAGCGAGGATAGAGGAGTTACGCAAGCTATAGTTAAAAGTATTCAATTTCTCTCTATTCGTTACTTTGCACTGTCTAATGGAAAATGCATCACTGGTAAACAAGACCGTAGTGCACTTTATGCCCCTGACTTGAGCATTATTCATACTGCCCTGACAGGCTTTAAACCATATAATCACGGGGCGATTGTTGCACGGAGGCTGCAGCACAGCGCGGGCAATGGTGACTTGTATGGAGAAATTTATGCCTCCTGCTTAGCTGCAAAGTTGGGGTCCCGTCCCCGTCTTCACCGCCGTCGACCGCACGCGCCGATCTCGTCGACGGCACCACCGTGGTGAGCCTCTTGTTCTTATCTTCTTTCTAAAATAAAAAAATTCTTACTTGTATGATTAGATAGATACTTGTATAATTTTCTTACTTTTATTATTGTTTGTTATTATATAGTGTGATGGTTTTGGTATGCGCCCCGCCCCCGTCGACCCTCGTCCTGTCTATGATTCGGATGTGGTATATATTACCTTTTATAACTATTTGGTTCATTTATTGTTTAAGACAATTATGCCGACCAACGTGACATAGATTTTTTTTATCTAGGAGGTATGTGAACCGGAAATTCCAACCGACCCTATTATCGAGAGGTTCAATTTAGTTGAAGAGAAAACAATTACTTGAAGAAAAATTGAAAACAATTGAGCGGGAGAAAATGATATTGGAGTTGCATGTTGCGGATGTCATCGATGGTCATAAGATCAAGATGGGTGCAATGCGCTTGAAGAAGAAGAAGAAGAAGAAGAATTATCCAGTACAGAAAATTTAACTTAGTGTGTTCTATTCACATAAGTTTGCCATTTTACTTAGTTTTTTAGAAATAGTTACACAATCCGGTTGGACGTCATAATGTCGGAGTCACCGTTTCTAAAACTATAATACTGGATAATTGACGTAAGAAACAAAACTATAATACAGAATAAAACACACTAAGCTAAAATTTTCATTTTTTTTTCTCCTCCTCCTCCTCTTCTTCTTCTTCTTCTTCAAACGAACCAGCGGCCACTTTTTAGGGTAAGTTTTCTTCATGTACGTGAAATTTTGCATTTTGTAAGTGTTCCTCTGTGACGTAGCTTTGCTCGTGTTCCAGTTTACATTGTATTTTAAAACTGTCTATTGTTATTTTTTGGCTAGATATTTTAAAAATGTTCATTGTATATTATAAAAAACACAAGTTTAGGGGTCTGCATTTGAGATGTCCTAAAATTTTACGCCCAAGACCCTAAAATTTTGCAGTCAACACCCTAAAGCTTTTGTTTTCTGACAAAAAAGGACAAAATTTTGACAAGTCGTGACAATTTTCACTAGAAATTTCGGCAGCATAACGCATGAGGTGGATTAAGAAACACATCCTAAAATGGCACTACATTAGTGAAAAGCAATTTTGGCTAGTAGAAAGGATGGATTGGTACATGACAGAAAGCCATTTTGCCATTGTACAAGTTCTCTGCGATCAGACTACTCTGACCATGGGATCAACATACTCAACGGGTTCGACCCGAGTATGTGACCGCCAGCACTCATCTCCTTTACCGTCCAGAGGAGCACAGTTCAACACCACCTGCGCACATGCTTTGCTGCTGGAGCTCCTCATACTAATTTTCTTCTTTTGCGCCCAGAGTCCTGACAAGTGATATGAGTTTCAGCCATACATTTCGGCGGCATAACGCGTGCGAAAGAAACGCATCCGCAGCAGCACTACATGACAGAGATGCAATTTTTGCTACTAGAAATGATGGATGGATGGATGGACTGAACCATGCGTGAGTGAATGCATCCTGGCACCAAACATGTCAACATCGATATAACCACCAAGGGAGTTTCATGAATAAAATTCGAAACTACTACACATACGAATATGCTTGTCCGATTTGGTACGATGCAACATCCAGCCGTCACTGGACTTCGAGTCCAACTGATGTATGGTTTGATCTGCTACCTCGGACAGAATTCGTACCAGACTTGTCATACGTATAGCACGGTTGAATAAAATTCTACCACATGCAAAATCATCACAATTTTTTGTACTAGTCCATTTGCTTCTAAATCTGTGTTCCCCTCTTGTATTTCATAATTGCTATGTACTACATACTATCGTGAATTGGTTCAATCTCTAGTTAAATGCTCTCTCCAAACAAACTTGCACCTGCTTCCTTCCTGTAGTACTAATTCAAGTTATCGAAAAAAGGGACCAGTCATGTATACATGTGTGCACTAGTTAGATTCATATGTTTATACTTTCACTTTGGCTTAATTGACATATTCTAAGTTGGGAAGTACCTTTTATGAAATCAAGTTATACCCACTGAAAATAAATTGGCCGGTGTTACTTATTTACCTAACTTATTTAGTTGTTTCTTATTATTGAACCATGACCTTCATTTGCGCAAGGTACTATGTGATGCCCCCCCCCCCCCCCCGTTTTTGGTTTCTAACCCTCATTCATGGAGCTCACTTAGAATAATGACCACTGAACAACGACTGGAATAACTGCAGCATATTGTGAATGTCAGCGAGAAGCAATGCTTCACATGTTCTATACTCCATTTTTATTTGGTTAAGAACTAGTATTACTAATGGTACTGTTTTCTTTCATGCTTGAAGCAAGACAACAAAAATACTATAGAAATCTGCAATGTACTAGTTAAGATGGATTCCAACCAGTGAGAACAGAATGTAAACATTTGTATATGAATATTCTTATCTGCATGCAACCAGTTAGCTAGAACAAAATGTTTGGAAAAATCTGCAATAGTTATTTTGTGTACTGTTATCTGCACACAATCAACTTAAATGCAGATAGATTCTAACCAGTTAGAACAAAATGTATAGGAGTTTCAGGACTTTGCCCAATCGATTCCGCTTTTGTGACAAATCTACAGTTCAGTTGTAAATAACTATAATTTTCCAACAGCACATTCTGTTTTCTGCTATTCTTGCTGTGATGAATAATTATAATTTTTCAACGGCACATACTCTAAGAAAGAAAGAAAGAAAGAAAGAAAGAAAGAAAGAAAGAACAAAAGGAAGGCAGATGACCTTGTATGTTTAACTACTACTGGAGTTCAGATAAGAGCAAGGCATTTAATTTCCTTTACCAAATATTTTCTCAACTGATTCATGGTCGTACTGTACTGAATAATTCAACCAATGTTTACAACTCTATTTAAAGCCCTATTCTGATCAACTCCGCTCCACAGCTGCAACTCCCGGAGTGAAGGGAGCGGCAGCGCAATCGCACGGAGCAGCTCAGACCCAGCTGCTCTCAAGGAGCGGAGTTTTGAAACTGGAGAGGTATCGAACGGGCACTAAGATAAAGACATGTGGCAAAAGGGAAAAAAGTCTTTACCAATGAATGGAAGGGACCACTGACCAGATGCTTGCTAACCTTTGCTTGCATACTAACCTTTGCTTGCATTGGCTTGTGTGAATCTTCCGGAACAAACACATGCTGGCATCCGTGACAAGGAACACACTCCATCATATCCCGCCTAGCCTTCAGATTTCCGATGTTGTCCCCTGACTTGGTGTCGGCATCTCATCTCTGCCATAAAAAGGTTCATAAGAAAACTAATCAGATGGAGTGGTACTGGTACCACGCCATGATTTCTTTAAGGAAGAGGTTCGGTCGAGAAAAGTACACGACAAGTATGGCTGGGGCGGGCGTCGAAGACACTGCGTGGCCACTCGACGAGACATGGTCCTGGTGCCACTCACCGGCAGAGCATCTCTTGACATGGTGTGAGGAGGAAGGAGGAGGGGTGGTGGTGGCGCGTAGTCGAACAAGCAGAGGAGGAGAAGCTGCGGGGCGTGAGCGGCAAATCCAGAGGCTGCGGCAAAGGGTCGTACATTTATATTTATAGACAGATAAGGCTTGAGCGGGAACGAGCAAGGAGAGACGTCAGATGGGATGGCGATCCGCATGAGGTGAGGCGCGTGGCAGCGGATTGATGGAAGAAATGGGAGGCGGAGCGACATCAATGATTGAATGAGGACGCGTTGGTTTTTGGGGAGTGCCTGATTTCGAGGAGCAATACGTGGGAGAGAATTGATGTGGGATTTGTTATGTTTCCTAAAAACTAATCCATATGAATCGCATTTGCTTCTTTTTTTCCTAACTAATACACATGAATCACGTCTGGATTTGTTATGTCTCCCTTGTGTATCTTCTATTTATAACATAAATTTTTTTGCATCTGCTTCGTATGTACGGAAAAGAAAAATATACAAAAGATAATAGTATATTAGATAGGATAAGAAAGGCAAGCATGAGAAAATGGATCACTTAACTTGTACCAATATATATAGCAGGAAGATTCAATTCAACACTGTGTTGTGCTCCTAGTTATAATGATGATGGGAAGAGACTGGAGCGAGATGCATTCCAAGGGAGACCTAGCGAGGGTTTCTTTGACAAGTGTTGATCCCTAATCCTCTCCCTTGTGTCTCCTACAACATAACAAACTTTGCATCTGCTTCGCATGTACAGAAAAGAAAAACATAAGAAAGATAATACTCCCTCCGTTTCTAAATATAAGTCTTTTTAGAAATTTTATTACGGACTACATACAGATGTATAGAGACATATTTTAGAATATAGATTCACTCATTTGGCTCCATATGTAGTTCATATTGAAATCTAAACTTATATTTAGGAACGGAGGGAGTTGTATATTAGAGAGGAGAAGAAAGGCAAGCATGAGAAAATGGATCACTTGACTTGTACCAGTATATACAGCAGCAAGATTCAATTCAATGCTATGCTCCTAGTTAGAATGATGATGGGAAGAGACTGGAGCGAGCTGCCAAGGGAGACCTGGACCCAGCAATTCATTGGTCCTGCAGCAGAATGTCTTGAAGTTAAGGTGAGCATGTTGTTGAGTTTAGGTCATTTGCAGCTTTACATCCATCCAATGTGTCGGTGTGGAACGACATCTATGGGATCACAAGAATCCCTACTACGGTTGCCGGCCGGGGCGCAGGGTTGCAAGAAGAGCAGGATCAGTAGTCAGCACAAGGATCGTTTACCCAGGTTCGGGCCGCGGGGATGCGTAAAACCCTAGTCCTGCTTTGGTGGGTATATTTCAGAGAGTTCTTGAGCTCTTGAACTAGCTATGGTGAGCGCGTGGTTCGAAAAAGCCGAATCCTCCTCCAGTATGCCATGGGCCTCCTTTTATAGGCGAAAGGGGCTGCCACAGTGGCATATAGGAGGTGGAAAGGCGTACAGTATTGCGAGCTTATCACCCGTATTACAGGACAAGTCGCATTTAATGCGCCGCTGAGGTGTCCCCTAGCTTTATCGGGGACGGGGGCGAGGCCCGTCCCGTCCGTCGCCGCTCCTCCTCGCTCCGACACGCGCGCTGGCCAGCGATGCGTGCGGCGCCATGTAGGCAGGCAGGCAGCTGAGGTGGCGCGGTGGTAGGGTATTCACGAAGATCTGCATGCCGCCACGCAGGCGCCTGCCGAGTTGGCCTGGAAGCTGCATGTTGCCACGCAGGTACCTGCCCAGCTGGTTTGGGCTGGCAGCTGCATGCGAACGACGGTGGAGACTTGGCTGGTGCTGGTCTGACAGTGGCCCCGCTGGCGTCTTCCACGAGGGTCTTGCCGTGGCGCGCTGTCGTCCACGGCAAGAATCTTGCCGGGGGTATCGTGGCTCTCCTCGGCAAGGATCTTGTCGAGGATCGTTGTCTTCTAATCCTCATCTGATCTTGAATATGTCTTCACAAAGATCTGCATGCCACCACGGAGGTGCCTCCCGAGCCCTGGCCCCACGTGGCTGATGGTGTTGGGGACGTGGGCTCAAGGGTGGCTCGCTCTGTTGGTGTTTGGGCATGCTGCCCTGACAAGGGTCTTGCCAGGGCTGCTGAGGTAGTCCCCGGCAAGGGTCTTGCCGGGGGAAACTGCTCCGCCCCTCTGCTTCTTTGCGTTCTTGGTCTTGGCGTTGCCCTGGCTGTCTTGGGCTTCGGTTTTGCCTTGGTTCACCTCCCCTGCTCTGCTTGGTATGGTCATGGGCGCGGCTCCGACTGCCCGTGCACAGGTAAAGGGGTACAAAGGTGCGCCCCTTCATTTGTACACCGACACAATGCTGCTGTGGAGAGGAGATAGATGGTATCTAATACAGGTTGTACTACACCTCTTTCAATTCAATCACATGGACAATAGCCAAACAGTAGTCTCATCTCATCTCTAGTTTGTAAATTTAATTTGTGCACACCATACATGCACCAGTTGAAAGCACCTTACCTTCGAGTAGGGCATTTTTTAGACCGAGCTCCTTGGAGCCCTTTATTCCTGATTTCAAAACCATACAAACATGCATCAGTTTTCATATACTGAACGAACGGACGAGCAAATGAACGAGCCTTCTTTCATGAAGAATTAACCATCTGAGCCAACAAAAGAAACCACGCATTCATCAAATCAATCCATTCTCTTGACGACTGATACGTCTCCAACGTATCTATAATTTATGAAGTATTCATGTTATTATATTATCCTTCTAGGATGTTTTATATGCATTTATATGCTATTTTATATGATTTTTGGGACTAACCTATTAACCTAGAGCCCAGTGCCAGTTTCTGTTTTTCCCTTGTTTTTGAATTTTACAGAAAAGGAAAACCAAACGGAGTCCAATTGACGTGCCAATTTTTGATGATTTTTTCTAGACCAAACGAAGCCCCCGGAGTAAAAGAGTTGGGCCAGGAGAGTCTCGGGCTGCCCACGAGGGTGGGGGCGCGCCCACCCCCCTGGGCGTGGGCCCCTGCCTCATGGACAACCCGGAGACCCCCCTGACGTGAGACCTACGCCAAAAAATCCTATAAATACTGAAACCTCCAGAAAACAGAATAGATCGGGAGTTCCGCCGCCGCAAGCCTCTGTAGCCACCAAAAACCAATCGGGACCCTGTTCTGGCACCCTGCCGGAGGGGGGATCCCTCACCGGTGGCCATCTTCATCATCCCGACGCTCTCCATGACAAGGAGGGAGTAGTTCACCCTCGGGGCTGAGGGTATGTACCAGTAGCTATGTGTTTGATCTCTCTCTCTCGTGTTCTTGAGGTGATACGATCTTGATGTATTGCGAGCTTTGCTACTATAGTTGGATCTTATGATGTTTCTCCCCCTCTACTCTCTTATAATGGATTGAGTTTTCCCTTTGAATTATCTTATCGGATTGAGTCTTTAAGGATTTGAGAACACTTGATGTATGTCTTGCCGTGCTTATCTGTGGTGACAATGGGATATCACGTGATCCACTTGATGTATGTTTTGGTGATCAACTTGCGGGTTCCGCCCATGAACCTATGCATAGGGGTTGGCACACGTTTTCGTCTTGACTCCCCGGTAGAAACTTTGGGGTACTCTTTGAAGTTCTTTGTGTTGGTTGAATAGATGAATCTGAGATTGTGTGATGCATATCGTATAATCATACCCACGGATACTTGAGATGACATTGGAGTATCTAGGTGACATTAGGGTTTTGGTTGATTTGTCTCTTAAGGTGTTATTCTAGTACGATCTCTATGATAGGTCGAACGGAAAGAATAGCTTCATGTTATTTTACTACGGACTCTTGAATAGATCGATCAGAAAGGATAACTTTGAGGTGGTTTCGTACCCTGCCATAATCTCTTCGTTTGTTCTCCGCTATTAGTGACTTTGGAGTGACTCTTTGTTGCATGTTGAGGGATAGTTATATGATCCAATTATGTTATTATTGTTGAGAGAACTTGCACTAGTGAAAGTATGAACCCTAGGCCATGTTTCAACGCATTGCAATACCATTTACGCTCACTTTTACCATTTGTTACCTTGCTATTTTTATATTTTCAGATTACAAAAACCTATATCTACCATCCATATTGCACTTGTATCACCATCTCTTCGCCGAACTAGTGCACCTATACAATTTACCATTGTATTGGGTGTGTTAGGGACACAAGAGACTCTTTGTTATTTGGTTGCGGGGTTGTTTGAGAGAGACCATCTTCATCCTACGCCTCCCACGGATTGATAAACCTTACGTCATCCACTTGAGGGAAATTTGCTACTGTCCTACAAACCTCTGCACTTGGAGGCCCAACAACGTCTACAAGAAGAAGGTTGTGTAGTAGACATCAACGACGTTGACTAAAAATACAATACAACCCAAATTTTACAAACTCTAGAGACACCCGGCCAACGGGGAAGAATAAAGCAAAAATACACAAAACAATGCCCTTGTATTTCAGCATTTATATTCCGTCCCGAGTATCCTGGTCCATTCCGCGCAGACACTTAAATCATGAGATTGGGATCATGGTCCATCCAGTGGCAACAGGGTTCATCGTGCATCTTGATTGATTGCTAAGAGACCATCCAGCGAGAACCCCCTGCCTTCAACCAATAGGGCCACCTCCTGACACATCAGGGCATCCACCTCCAAGGCCAACATTCTCTAGGCCAGTTAGGCGAGTTCGGCTAGAAACATTGCTCGCCCACAATCATCCGTCCATGCCATGACACGGAACCTGACAAACCATAGCAACAAGCCAAAGAATCAGTTACTAAATCTTCAATACCGAGTGTCAAAAAGGAGACTAGAAAAGCTCACACAAAGTGTTGGCTGATACTATTAGAGCAACTCTAGCAGACCCCACATCCCGCCGGACCGTAAAACATGTTTGCAGTTCGCGCAAAATGGCCTTTGCGGGCCGGCGCGGACGGCCATAAATGCAGACCCCTCAAACGGACCCGTACAAAAGTATATTCGCGGAATATGCTTTTTTACGGGACGGCTTTGCGGGGTCTGCTATTTGCGCCGCTGCATCCCGCATCTCATCAGCCCGCAAATATTAAATCCAACATAATGCAACAATCAAAATGAAACTAAATTATTCAAATCAAACATAATGCAATAATCATCCACATTACAAATAATTATTCAAATCACCATAGCAAACTTAAATAATGCAATACAAAACTTGTCATGAATACAAATACAAATGAATACAAAAATTATTCATTGTCCAGCCCTTTGCCAATGATGCTCAATGAGATCCTCCTAAAGGTGAAAGTGTGTGTTTGAATTTTCAATCTCCTTGTATGTCTGAAGAAAAGCTCTGACATGGCTACCCACATTGTCGTAGAAAAATTCCAAGTTCATTCCTCTCTCATCTTCAAGAATCATATTGTGCAGGATAACACAGCATGTCATGATATTTTTCAAGGTTTTCTTATCCCAAAAACGAGCAGGACCACGGACAATGGCAAACCTAGATTGCAAAACACTGAATGCTCTTTCAATGTCTTTTCGGGCTGCCTCTTGCACCCTTGCAAATTCACATTGTTTTTTAGTTTTGGGTTCTTTGATGCTCTTGACAAATGTGCACCAAGCAGGGCATATACCATCTGCAAGATAGTACCCCTTTGTGTATTCATGCCCATTGATAGTGTAGTTGCAAGCAGGAGCATCACCACTAGCAAGCCTAGCAAACAAATGAGACCGTTGCAACACATTGATATCATTGAGAGTGCCCGGCATACCAAAAAAGCAATGCCAAATCCATAAATCCTCGGATGCTACGGCCTCTAGCACAATTGTTGCATCACGAGACTTGCCACAATACATTCCTTGTCATGCCTTGGGGAAATTTTTCCAAGTCCAATGCATACAATCAATGCTACCTAGCATGCTAGGCCAACCTCTCCTCTCATTCGATGCCATCAATTTCTTTGTGTCATCTTCGTTGGCTGCCTGAAGATACTCAGGACCAAAGACACAGATGATCACTTTTGCAAATCTATGCACAGACTCAATTGTAGTATCCTCACCAATGTGAAGGTACTCATCGACATAGTCAGCCAGAATGCCATATGCAATCACCCGCATAGATGCGGAGATTTTTTGATATGCACTAAATCCCTTTAAGCCCGCAACATTTCTTCTTTGATTAAAATACCGGCAATTTGCCTCGCAAGCTTGAACAATTTTCACAAAGAGGGATCGGCGCATTCGGTACCTTCTCCGGAAGAGGTGCGGTGGATATGTAGGATTCTCCGCGAAGTAGTCTTGCATCAACATCTCGTTGCCAAGATGACGATTCCGAGGAATGCAAAGATGCCCGACAGTCGATCCTCGCCTCCTCTTCCGGTTCTCGCCTTCGTGCTCCTTCACGGCAAGTGTCATGAATAATGTCTGCTGCCGAAAGTTCACAAGCATGGTCTCAACATCCGAGTAGTCCGAATTGGACAAATCGGAGAGCAAGAACTTCTCGCACGGGCTCAACTCCATCTACATGCGTACCGACACGTCAATCAACTATACCGCTCGCTCGCAAAAATCACAAAAATTCGCACTAACCGGTGGCGGATGCGGCGGGTGATCCCGGGCGGCGACGAGGGGCGGGATCGACGGTGGTCGATCGCCGACGGCAGCAGCGACGAGGGGCGGCTCTTCTCGTAGGACCCGGGGGGTCGGTGCAGTGTCTCGGCGCGGGAGGGTGTGGGGCGGCCCCGCGGCGCGATTCCGCCCATAGATTTGGCCGTAATCGCCGACGGCGGACGGGCGGAAGCAAGGGCGGTCGGCGGCGGAAGGAGGGGGGAAAGGCGCGCGAGCTGAAATGTCCCTCCCGCCAACTACTTCTCCGTGATGCAGGGCACCGCAGCCGCGAGGGGGAAACCCGCGTATTCCTAGGTTGGGGTCGGGATTTTGCCGCGCCCCTCAAAATGTTTTGCGGGCCGGGGCAGGATACGGGGTCTGGTCGGGCAGGTTTTTCTGTCCCTGCCCGCATTTTGGCGGTTATTTTACGGGTCGGGGACGGATGCGGGGTATGCTAGAGTTGCTCTTATAAGAAGACGGCGAAAATAACAACATGCTTTGCTCACAACCCAAAATGAGAGAGGTAACCCATCCATTGAGCTAGCAAAAATAAGGACGAACGGTCACCAATACCATTGTGTTGCCAGTGCATGGCATCATCTTTCACAAACTGGTGGCATAGCTTTGTAAAGAAAACAACAACAAAATTAAACTGCACAACCAGTCTAAAAAGCAACATATCAGGGGGTGCAGGAAACATCATAGCAGCTCTTAGTATCATCTTTTTCATCCAAAAAATGCATACCTCGTAGTAGGACGGCCCATGTTAGTGCTCAACGGGCGACTGCAGTTCCTAGTTACGAACCAATGGAGCTTCTAGCTTTTTTTAGACATATGGAGCTCCTAGCTTTTTTTTGAGCGGTAATATGGAGCTCCATATTCTGGTTGATATGGAGCTCCTAGCTGCCGCTTGCGAGCGTCAACCAATGGAGCTTTCGCTCAGGGCACAGATCTTAATGGGCCGGCCTATTTGATGGCGTCGGTGTGAGCTGCTATTTAAAATTCTAAAAAGTTGATGATCTACAAAGGTATCGAACTCACAATCGACGATATACAGAGTACCTCAACGTTAGTATTTAACAGGTTGCACGGACATTTAAGAACTAAACACAGAGGTAGATTAGAAAATTGACCATTGAACATCTTTTCAATATATGATGAAAAAAATACACATTGAACATTATTTTGTATTACGCTGAACATTTTAAGTCCACACTGAACATTTTTTTTCAATATGTGCCGAACATTTTTTAAGTATGCAATGATTTTTTTAAATACGTTGAATATATTCTATATAAATGGTGAACTTTTTTTTAAATGTACGATGAACATTTTTGTAATACATGATGAACATTTGTATAAAATATGATGAGACGTTTTCTTAACGTACGATGAGCATTTTTGTAATATGTGGTGAACTTTTTATATAACTGACAAAAAATAAATAAATAAGACACAAAAGAAAATAAAGAAAAAGAAAAAAAGAATGGAAAAAGGAACCAAAACAAAGAAACCATAACAAATCCACTGAACACTGGACAAGACATTGAAAAACAGGAAGCAATAAACCACAGAAGTAAAACGAAAACAAAACGCAAGGAACAGCAAAGGAAGCAGCAGGGAACGAACCAAACATGAATCTCATACGTGGCCCAGCCCAACCGGTGGCTCGCTACAGCGAATGCACAACGTTCTGACGCTAACGAGCGTCAAATATGGTCTGCCCGCTCACATATCAGTTGTGGGTGACGTGTGGGTGATAATGCTACGTTTTGGGTCTCATCACTGATTTTTTTTTTACACTGAGCCCATGCTATCGTTCTGTCCGCCGCGTGTCTGAAAAAATTATTGACCGAAATCATATAGAGAGTGTGACACAACATGAACCGTGGATGTCGTGCGTGAATCTCAATGGGAAACAACGTGTCAATCATGGACCAAACATTCACTTCCAAGCCTTCGTCGTGCGAATGATTGTATTTCTCATGGCGAACACGCATATGTCGCCCACCTATTCATTTACCCCGTCACATCATGGCGAGGCAGTCAATCCAGCTAGCTGCGCCGTGAATTCTTGTATCTGCATTGGTATTTTTCCGAAGAGGAGAGGATGATGCAGCACAGCAACGGTAAGTATTTCCCTCAGTTATGAAACCAATGTATCAATCTAGTAGGAGAATGTGGCAACACTATGTAAACGGCAACTGCACACAAATAATAAATACATGCAACCAAACGTGTAAGAGGGGTTGTCACTCCCTCATCGGTATTGAGATAGATTGAATTGTATGAGATTGGATAAATAGATCTTGCGAAAACACAAAATAAAATAAATAAAGAAAAAGTGCAGTAAGGTATTTTTGGATTTTTGGAATAATAGATCCGAAAATAATATGATAGAAAATTGACCCGGGGGCCGTGGATTTCACTAGAGGCTTCTCTTCAAAAAAATAGCATACGGTGGGTAAACAAATTACTGTTGGGCAATTGATAGAAGAGCAAATAATTATGATGATATTCAAGGCAATGATCATGTATATAGGCATCACGTCCAAGATTAGTAGATCGACTCCTGCCTGCATCTACTACTATTACTCCACACATCGACCGCTATCCAGCATGTATCTAGTGTATTAAGTTTTTATGAAAAAACAGAGTAATGCAACAAGAACGATGACATGATGTAGACAAAATCTATTAATGTAGGAATAGACCTCATCTTTTTATCCTTAATGGCTATGATACATGCGTGTCATGTCTCTTTCTGTCAGTGAGAATGAGCACCGCAAGATTGAACCCAACACAAAGCACCTCTTCACATTGCAAGAAAAATCAATATAGTTGGCCAAACCAAACCAAAGCTTCGGAGAAGAAATACGAGGCTATAACGATCATGCATAAAAGAGTTTAGGAAAGACTCAATTAATATTCATACATAGATCTGACCATAAACTCACAATTCATCGGATCCCAATAAACACACCGCAAAAAGTCATTACATCAAATAGATCTCCAAGAACATCGAGGAGAACATTGTATTGAAGATCAAAAAGAGAGAAGAAGCCATCTAGCTACTACCTACGAATCCGTAGGTCTATGGTGAACTACTCACGCATCATCGGAGGAGCGCCAATGAGGATGATAAACCCCTCTGTGATCGTTTTCCCTTCCGGCAAGGTGCCGGAAAGGGCCTCTAGATTGGATCTCATGGTTCTGGAACTTGCGGCAGCTGGAATTGTGTTTCGACGATTCCCCTAGGGTTTCTGGAATATCTGAGTATTTATAGAGCTGAGAGGCGGTGGAGGGGGTGCCTGTGGGCCCCACTATCCACCAGGGCGCGCCATGGTGCCTAGTGGGGCCCACAGGGCCCCTCTGGTGCACATCTTGGGCCTCATGGGTGTCTTCTGGGCAAAAAAAAACATCTTCAAAAAATTTCGCTGCATTTGGACTTCGTTTGATATGGATATTCTGCGAAGTAAAAAACAGCAACTGGCACTGGGCAGTATGTCAATAGGTTAGTCCCAAAAAATGATATAAAGTTGCTAGTAAATGAATATAAAACATTTGAGAATGATACTTTAATAGCATGGAACAATCAAAAATTATAGATACGTTAGAGATGTATCACGGCGGCTCCCATTTCTACATAGGCCACAGTTTGTTGTTGCGGGACGCCCTCATCGGCCAGCTCTCCTCGCAAAATTGGCTCCAGATCAGGCCAGAGCCCATTCTCCGCCGCCACAACCGTCAAATCCTTGCCCCGGGTGCCCCCCCCCCCAATGTCTTCGCTCACCGTTGTTGGCCGACCGCGCCTCCTCTTGACATTGATGACCAGTGCCCCATCTCCCAAGTATTGTGGATCGATGATAGTCCCATTGAGTGAGCTGGGGACCCAGTGCTCCTCCGACACCCCTATCCTCCCACCACACATCATGACACTCCAACACGGCGGCCTCCTCCCACACCGTTGATGTGTGTGGCAACGCATGGCTCCATCACGGTCCTCGATGAGCGAGTTGGCATTCCTGTGGTCCTCCCATTACCTCACTCCCGCAAGGGCTAGTCATCTGCATTGGTTGCATGCATCATGTTACCCCCACCATAGAGGCCTGCTTCCATAATGTCGGCACAAGTGGTGTCGACAGACAGATCATCGACTATCTACTCGCCCTCTTTCCACTCTCATGTCGAAGTATCAAGACCGCTACGACTAGGTATCCCCCTCTCCCATGTGTTCCAAATTATGTGTGAGGTCAATGGGAACCACCCTCTCATTGTGTATCTTGCCTTAGGGATCGTTTGATTACACCAATTTCTGGCTAGGAGATCGCCTGCTAGCATAGGCATGACAATTTATCGTCACACACGGCAAGCATGAGATTTTTCATGGCAATTTATTCAAAATTGATGGCATATATTATCTATACTCATGGCAAATTAGCCATACAATTCATATTCATGACAATTTTATTTCCAGATAGGTTCATGCACATGATAAATATTAGCCTTCACAGAAAATTATGCATGGCAACACTTTCAATCCATGGAAACTTTTGCACCAAGTTTGCCATTTTTTACCGGACAAAGTTTGCTTAAGTTTGCCATGTGTATCCCTCAACTATCTACAAGTCCCCACTTTTTCGTTGAATTATTTTGCAAAATATTCTCTAAAAACATGGAAATGTTTGAAAAATGTTTTTACTATTCCATGGAAAATTTATGAAGTAAATTTCTCTAAAACGCGGCGAAGTTTGAAAATTATTTGTAATGGTCACATGGCAAATTCAAAAAAAGTTTGTTTCCTAAAACATGGCAATTTTAGGAAAAATGTAATAGTCACATGGAAATTTTAAGTATTTGTTTTTTCTAAAGCATGGAAATATTTTATACTGTTTCCAATTGTCACATAAGAAATTTAACAAATTATATTATTTTTTCTTAATCATGGCAATATTATAAATTTGGTTCAAACAAACATGGGAACTTTTTGTTTTGAAATATGTATCGGTCACATGGAAACATCCGGGAAACATAATAAGGGTATCTCCAACGCTAACACGCAAATTTGCTCTAGCATCCCTTCGTGAACTGGAGGGCCAGTCAGCAAACACGGTTGCGGGAGGTGGCCATCCAACACTTCCCGTCGGGTTCCAACAAAGCGGACGAAATTCAAAAAATCACGGCGAATTTCCATATAAACGGGATGAAATTTGTTACATTTCAAACATTTTCATATAAACCGGATGAAATTCATAACATTTTGGAAATTTTTTAATTAACCCTACTCTAAACCTAATCCAAATGATCGCCGGCACCCGTTCCCCATGTCGGGCCATAACATGAGCCCCGAGAAATGAAGGTTCAGCTCTTGCCTTCGCCTTCTCTGGTTCAGCCTCGGCGCTCTCCAGCTCTTTCTCCGCAGCCTCCGCCACCGCAGCCTGAGCGGCTAACTGGCCGACGGTGGTCAGCTCACCAAGCTCGGCTTCAGCTGGAGGGGAGGAGCAGTGGCCTTCTTGGGACCCGAGCGGTAGTGACCTACCATACACTACTCTTCCTCGTTGTCAGCAGCACCCGCGGACGTGCCGGCTTCGTGGTCGGGGCGGCGCAGCGCAACCATGGCAAAGCCGACGATGTCCTCCTCATCGTCGCTCTTGCCGAACACCTCATCTACCGCCTCGTCCATCTCCTTGTAGGCCGCCTGCAATTCCGCCTGATATTGGTGGTACCGCCAGCGGTCGTGGTGGATGCCCGTGGGCGGAGCGCTAGGAGTCGAGCAACACCTCTTGCTCCGCCACGTCCACGTCCGGCACGATAGCTGTGCCAGCGACAAGTTGCTCCTCCGTGCACCGGTGCTCGTTGAATAGCCCGAGGTTGTAGGCCTGGTCGGCATGCGCCTATCAGAACTTGGCCACCTGATCCTCCCGCGACATGTTCGTGCAGTGTGCACGGGGCTCACCGATGGTGAGGCCGGTATGCACCAGCGAGGAGGTGAAGGAAATATGCCCTAGAGGCAATAATAAAGTTGTTATTTGTATTTCCTTATATCATGATAAATATTTATTATTCATGCTAGAATTGTATTAACCGGAAACTTAGTACATGTGTGAATACATAGACAAAATAGAGCGTCCCTAGTATGCCTCTACTTGACTAGCTCGTTAATCAAAGATGGTTAAGTTTCCTGACCATAGACATGTGTTGTCATTTGATGAACGGGATCACATCATTAGAGAATGATGTGATGGACAAGACCCATCCTTTAGCTTAGCATAAATGATCGTTTAGTTTTATTGCTATTGCTTTCTTCATGACGTATACATGTTCCTCTGACTATGAGATTATGCAACTCCCGAATACCGGAGGAACACTTAGTGTGCTATCAAACGTCACAACGTAACTGGGTGATTATAAAGATGCTCTACAGGTGTCTCCGATGGTGTTTGTTGAGTTGGCATAGATCGAGATTAGGATTTGTCACTCCGAGTGTCGGAGAGGTATCTCTGGGCCGTCTCGGTAATGCACATCACTATAAGCCTTGCAAGCAATGTGACTAATGAGTTAGTTACGGGATGATGCATTACGGAATGAGTAAAGAGACTTGCCGGTAATGAGATTGAACTAGGTATGATGATACCGACGATCGAATCTCGGGCAAGTTACATACCGATGACAAAGGGAACAACGTATGTTCTTATGCGGTTTGACCGATAAAGATCTTCGTAGAATATGTGGGAGCCAATATGAGTATCCAGGTTCCGCTATTGGTTATTGACCGGAGATGTGTCTCGGTCATGTCTACATAGTTCTTGAACCCATAGGGTCCGCACGCTTAACGTTCGATGACGATTTGTATTATGAGTTATGTGATTTGATGTACCGAAGGTTGTTCGGAGTCCCGGATGAGATCACGGACATGACGAGGAGTCTCGAAATTGTCGAGACATAAAGATTGATATATTGGACCATGTTATTCGGATACCGGAAGTGTTCCGGATAGTTTCGGATAAAAACCGAGTGCCGGAGGGGTTACCGGAACCCCCGGGGGAAGTAATGGGCCTTAGTGGGCCTTAGGGGAGAGAGAGAGGGCAGCAACCCAAGGGTAGTCCGAATAGGACTAGGGGAGGGGGCGTGGCCCCTCTTTCCCTCTCCCTCTCCTTCCTTCTTCTCCTACTTGGACTAGGAAAGGGGGGAGCCGATTCCTACTTGGAGTAGGACTCCCCCCTTGGGTGCACCTCTAGGGGCGGCCTGCCTCCTCCTCCCCTCCTTTATATACGGGGGAGGGGGCACCCCATAGACACACAAGTTGATCTTTAGCCGTGTGCGGTGCCCTACTCCACAGTTTTCCACCTCAATCATATTGTCGTAGTGCTTAGGCGAAGCCCTGCGTTAGTAACTTCATCATCACCGTCACCACGTCGTCGTGCTGACGAAACTCTCCCTTGGCCTCAACTGGATCAAGAGTTCAAGGGACGTCACCGAGCTGAACGTGTGCAGATCACGGAGGTGCCATGCGTTTGGTACTTGATCGGTTGGATTACAAAGACGTTCGACTACATCAACCGCGTTACTAAACGCTTCCGCTTTCGGTCTACGAAGTTACGTGGACACACTCTTCCAGCTCGTTGCTATGCTTCTCCTAGATAGATCTTGCGTGATTGTAGGATTTTTTTTTGAAATACTACGTTCCCCAACAGTGGTATCAGAGCCAGGTCTATGCATAGATGTTATATGCACAAGTAGAACACAAAGAGTTGTGGGCGATATAGTCATACTGCTTGCCAGCATGTCATACTTTGATTCAGCGGTATTGTTGGATGAAGCGGCCCAGACCCACATTACATGACCGCGTTCATGAGACTGGTTCTACCGCCGTGCTTCGCACACAGGTGGCTAGTGGGTGTCTGTTTCTCCAGCTTTAGTTGAATCGAGTTTGACTACGCCCGGTCCTTGTTGAAGGTTAAAACAGCACACTTGACGAAAAATCGTTATGGTTTGATGCGTAGGTAAGAACGGTTCTTGCTAGAAGCCCGTAGTAGCCACGTAAAACTTGCAACAACAAAGTAGAGGACGTCTAACTTGTTTTTGCAGGGCATGTTGTGATGTGATATGGTCAAGACGTGATGAGATATAAATTGTTGTATGAGATGATCATGTTTTTTTAAAGTTATCGGCAACTGGTAGGAGCCTTATGGTTGTCTCTTTATTGCATAAGATGCAAGCACCATATAATTGATTTACTTTATCGCTATGCGATAGCAATAGTTACAAAAGCAATAGTTGGTGAGACGACCATGTGACGACACGTTGATAGAGATCAAGATGATGGAGATCATGGTGTCATGCCGGTGACGATGGAGATCATGACGGTACTTTGGAGATGGAGATCAAAGACACAACATGATAATGGCCATATCATGTCACATTTTTGATTGCATGTGATGTTTATCTTTTATGCATCTTATTTTGCTTAGTACGACGGTAGCATTATGAGATGATCCCTTACTTAAATTTCAAGGTATAAGTGTTCTCCCTGAGTATGCACCATTGCGACAGTTCTTCGTGCTGAGACACCACGTGATGATCGGGTGTGATAAGCTCTATGTTCACATACAACGGGTGCAAGCCAGTTTTGCACATGCAGAATACTCGGGTTAAACTTGACGAGCTTAGCATATGCAGATATGGCCTCGGAACACTGAGACCGAAAGGTCGAGCGTGTATCATATAGTAGATATGATCAACATAGTGATGTTCACCATTCAAAACTACTCCATCTCACATGACGATCAGACATGGTTTAGTTGATATGGATCACGTGATCACTTAGATGTTTAGAGGGATGTCTATCTAAGTGGTAGTTCTTAAGTAATATCATTAATTGAACTTTAATTTATCATGAACTTAGTACCTGATAGTATTTTGCTTGTCTCTATGTTGTAGATCAATAGCTCGCGTATAGCTTCCCCGTTTTATTTATGATATGTTCCTAGAGAAAACTAAGTTGAATAATGATAGTAGCAATGATGCGGACTAGGTCCGTGATCTGAGGATTATCCTCATTGCTGCATAGAAGAATTATGTCCTTGATGCACCGCTAGGTGACAGAACTATTGCAGGAGCAGATGCACACATTATGAACGTTTGAGAAGCTCGGTATGATGACTACTTGATAGTTTAGTGCACCATGCTTTACGGCTTAGAATCGGGACTTCAAAAATGTTTTGAACGACATGGAGCATATGCGATGTTCCAAGAGTTGAAATTGGTAATTCAGACTCATGCCCGTGTTAAGAGGTATGAGACCTCTGACAAAGTACTTTGCCTACAAGATGGAGGAGAATAGCTCAGCTAGTGAGCATGTGCTCGGAATGTCTGAGTACTACAATCGCTTGAATCAAGTGGGAGTTAATCTTCCAGATAAGATAGTGAATGACAGAGTTCTCTAGTCACTATCACCAAGTTACTGGAACTTCGTGATGAACTATAATATGCAGGGGATGACAAAAACGATTCCCGAGCTCTTCGCGTAGCTAAAATCGGCGAAGGTAGAAATCAAGAAAGAGCATCAAGTGTTGATGGTTAACAAGACCACGAGTTTCAAGAAAAGGGGCAAAGGAAAAGAAAGGGAACTCCAAGAAAGAATGGCAAGCAAGTTGCCACTCCTGTGAAGAAACCCAAAGCTAGACCTAAGCCTGAAACTGAGTGCTTCTACTGCAAAGGGAATGGTCACTGGAAGCGGAACTACCCCAAATACTTGGCGGATAAGAAGGATGGCAAAGTGAACAAAGGTATATTTGATATACAGATTATTGATGTGTACTTTACTAGTGTTCATAGTAACCCCTAGGTATTTGATACCGATTTAGTTGCTAAGATTAGTAACTCAAAACAGGAGTTACAAAATGAACAAAGACTGGTTGAGGGCAAAGTGATGATGTGTGTTGGAAGAGATTCCAAGGTTGATAAGATCACCATCGCATACTCCCTCTACCTTCGGGATTAGTGTTGAACCTAAATAAATGTTATTTGGTGTTTTCGTTGAGCATGAATATGAATATGATTGGATCATGTTTATTGCAATACGGTTATTCATTTAAAGTCAAAGTTGTTATGTTTACATGAATAATACCTTCTATGGTCATACACCCAATATAAATGGTTTATTGAATCTCGATAGTAGTGATAAACATATTCATAATATTGATGCCAAAGATACAAAGTTAATAATGATAGTGCAACTTATTTGTGGCACTGCCGTTTAGGTCATACTAGTGTAAAGCGCATGAAGAAACTCCATGCTGATGGGCTTTTGGAATCACTTGATTATGAATCACTTGATGCTTGTGAACCATGCCTCATGGGCAAGATGACTAAGACTCCGTTCTCCAGAACAATGGAGCGAGCAACTGACTTATTGGAAATAATACATACTGATGTATGCGGTCCGATAAGTGTTGAGGCTCGCGGCCGATATCGTTATTTTCTGACCTTCACAGATGATTTGAGCAGATATGGGTATATCTACTTGATGAAATATAAGTCTGAAACATTTGAAAAGTTCAAAGAATTTCAGAGTGAAGTGGAAAATCATCGTAACAAGAAAATAAAGTTTCTACGATCTGATCGTGGAGGTGAATATTTGAGTTGCGAGTTTGGTCTTCATTTGAAACAATGTGGAATAGTTTCACAACTCACGCCACCTGGAACACCACAGCGTAATGGTGTGTCTGAACGTCATAATCGTACTTTATTAGATATGGTGCAATCTATGATGTCTCTTACCGATTTACCACTATCGTTTTGGGGTTATGCATTAGAGACAGCTGCATTCACGTTAAATAGGGCACCGTCTAAATCCGTTGAGACGACGCGGTATGAATTGTGGTTTAGCAAGAAACCTAGGCAGTCGTTTCTTAAAGTTTGGGGTTGCGATGCTTATGTGAAAAAGTTTCAGCCTGATAAGCTCAAACCCAAATCGGAGAAGTGCGTCTTCATATGATACCCAAAAGAAACTGTTGGGTACACCTTCTATCACAGATCCGAAGGCAAGATCTTTGTTGCTAAGATTGGATCCTTTCTAGAGAAGGAGTTTCTCTCGAAAGAAGTGAGTGGGAGGAAAATAGAACTTTATGAGGTAATTGTACCTTCTCTCGAATTGGAAAGTAGATCATCACTGAAATCAGTTCCAGTGATACCTACACCAATTAGTGAGGAAGTTTATGATGATGATCATGAAACTTCAGATCAAGTTACTACCGAACCTCGTAGGTCAACCAAAGTACGATCCGCACCAGAGTGGTACGGTAATCCTGTTCTGGAAGTCAAGTTACTTGACCATGACAAACCGACGAACTATGAGGAAGCGATGATGAGCCCAGATTCCGCGAAATGGCTTGAGGCCATGAAATCTGAGATGGGATCCATGTATGAGAACAAAGTGTGGACTTTGGTAGCCTTGCCCGATGATCGGCAAGCCATAAAGAATAAATGGATCTTCAAGAGGAAGACGGATGCTGATAGTAGTGTTACTATCTACAAAGCTAGACTTGTCGAAAATGTTTTTTGACAAGTTCAAGGTGTTGACTACGATGAGATTTTCTCACCCGTAGCGATGCTTAAGTCTGTCTGAATCATGTTAGCAATTGCCGCATTTTATGATTATGAAATTTGGCAAATGGATGTCAAAACTGCATTCCTTAATGGATTTCTTAAAGAAGAGTTGTATATGATGCAACCAGAAGGTTTTGTCGATCCTAAAGGTGCTAACAAAGTATGCAAGCTCCAGTGATCCATCTATGGACTGGTGCAAGCATCACGGAGTTTGAATATACGCTTTGATGAGTTGATCAAAGCATATAGTTTTATACAGACTTTGGAGAAGCCTGTATTTACAAGAAAGTGAGTGGGAGCACTACAGCCTTTCTGGTAAGTATATGTGAATGACATATTGTTGATCAAAAATGATGTAGAATATTCGGGAAAGCATAAAGGAGTGTTTGAAAGGAGTTTCTCAAAGAAAGACCTCGGTGAAGCTGCTTACATATTGAGCATCAAGATCTATAGGGATAGATCAAGACGCTTGATATTTTTTTTAGTGAGTACATACCTTGAAAAGTTTTTGAAGTAGTTCAAAATGGAACAACCAAAGAAGGAGTTCTTGCCTGTGTTGCAAGGTATGAAGTTGAGTGAAGACTCAAAACCCGACCATGGCAGAAAATGGAAAGAGAATGAAAAGTCATTCCCTATGCCTTAGTCATAGGTTCTATAATGTATGCTATGCTGTGTACCAGACCTATTGTGTACCTGACCATGAGTTTGGCAAGAGGGTACAATAGTGATCCATGAGTGGGTCACTGGACAGCGGTCAAAATTATTCTTAGTGGAATAAGGAAATGTTTCTCGGTTATGGAGGTGACAAAGAGTTCATCGTAAAGAGTTACGTCGATGCAAGCTTTGACACCGATCTGGATGACTCTAAGTCTCGATCTAGATACATATTGAAAGTGGGAGCAATTAGCTAGAGTAGCTCCGTGCAGAGTATTGTAGACATAGAAATTTGCAAACTACATACGGATCTGAATGTTGCAGACCCTTAGACTAAAGTTTCTCTCATAGACAAAACATAATCATACCTTATTAATCTTGGGTGTTAATCACATAGCGATGTGAACTAGATTATTGACTCTAGTAAAACCTCTTGAGTGTTGGTCACATGGCGATGTGAACTATGGGTGTTAACCACATAAAGATGTGAACTATTGGTGTTAAATCACATAGCGATGTGAACTAGATTATTGACTCTAGTGCAAGTGGGAGACTGAAGGAAATATGCCCTTAGAGGCAATAATAAAGTTGTTATTTATATTTCCTTATATCATGATAAATGTTTATTATTCATGCTAGAACTGTATTAACCGGAAACTTAGTACATGTGTGAATACATAGACAAAACAGAGTGTCCCTAGTATGCCTCTACTTGACTAGCTCGTTAATCAAAGATGGTTAAGTTTCCTGACCATAGACATGTGTTGTCATTTGATGAACGGGATCACATCATTAGAAAATGATGTGATGGACAAGACCCATCCGTTAGCTTAGCATAAATGATTCTTTAGTTTTATTGCTATTGCTTTCTTCATGACTTATACATGTTCCTCTGACTATGAGATTATGCAACTCCCGAATACCGGAGGAACACTTATTGTGCTATCAAACGTCACAACGTAATGGGGTGATTATAAAGATGCTCTACAGGTGTCTCCGATGGTGTTTCTTGAGTTGGCATAGATCGAGATTAGGATTTGTCACTCCGAGTGTCGGAGAGTTATCTCTGGGCCCTCTTGGTAATGCACATCACTATAAGCTTTGCAAGCAATGTGACTAATGAGTTAGTTACGGGATGATGCATTACGGAACGAGTAAAGAGACTTGCCGGTAACAAGATTGAACTAGGAATGATGATACCGACGATCGAATCTCGGGCAAGTAACATACCGATGACAAAGGGAACAACATATGTTGTTATGCGGTTTGATCGATAAAGATCTTCGTAGAATATGTAGGAGCCAATATGAGCATCCAGGTTCCGCTATTGGTTATTGACCGGAGATGTGTCCCGGTCATGTCTACATAGTTATCGAACCTGTAGGGTCCGCACGCTTAACGTTCGATGACGATTTGTATTATGAGTTATGTGATTTGATGTACCGAAGATTGTTCGGCGTCCCGGGTGAGATCACGGACGTGACGAGGAGTCTCGAAATGGTCGAGACATAAAGATTGATATACTGGACCATGTTATTCGGACACCGGAAGTGTTCCGGATAGTTTCAGATAAAACCCGAGTGCCGGAGGGGTTACCGGAACCCCCCGGGGAAGTAATGGGCCTTAGTGGGCCTTAGGGGAGAGAAAGGGCAGCAACCAGGAGGTGGCGCCCCCAAGGGTAGTCCGAATAGGACTAGGGGAGGGGGGCGTGGCCCCTCTTTCCCTCCCCCTCTCCTTCCTTCTTCTCCTACTTGGACTAGGTAAGGGAGGAGCCGATTCCTACTTGGAGTAGGACTCACCCCCTTGGGCGCGCCTCTAGGGGCCGGCCGGCCTCCTCCTCCCCTCCTTTATATACGGGGGAGGGGGCGCCCCATAGACACACAAGTTGATCTTTAACCGTGTGCGGTGCCCCCATCCACAGTTTTCCACCTCGGTCATATTATCGTAGTACTTAGGCGAACCCCTGCGTCGGTAACTTCATCATCACCGTCACCATGCCGTCGTGCTGACGAAACTCTCCCTCGGCCTCAACTAGATCAAGAGTTCGAGGGACGTCACCGAGCTGAACGTGTGCAGGTCACGGAGGTGTCGTGCGTTCGGCACTTGATCGGATGGATCGTGAAGGCGTTCGACTACATCAACTGCGTTACTAAACGCTTCCACTTTCGGTCTACGAGGGTACGTGGACACACTCTCCCCGCTCGTTGCTATGCTTCTCCTAAATAGATCTTGTGTGATCGTAGGATTTTTTTTAAATACTACGTTCCCCAACAGGAGGGTGGCGCCGGCTCGTCCTCGGCAGCGTCCTCCATTGGGACGTCGTCAGCCTCTGTCTACTTGTTGGCAGCAATGGCAGCCATCTCCTTCTTTTGCTTGGATGAGAGGCTATCGCAGAGGGCTTTGGAGCGCGAGGAGGCCATAGTGGGCATGGTGGTGAAAGGAAAAAGGGACCGAGGAAGGATGACTGTGGCTATGGCTGGGGCTGGAGTTTATATGGAGGGTCGATGGTAATGGACCACGGAGGTGTGGTTAATGGAGGGCGGCAGACGAATGAACAAGTCGCGCCGGAGTAGGTTCCTTGGCAACCCCATATCATTAATGCAGGGCAACGAACCGAAATGGTGACATTTGAACGTAGAGCAGTCGCCTGCATCAGGAAGCGGCACAGGCGGCGCTCTCGGTCGGACACCGTTTCAATACCGTTAGTAGTGAGAGGTCGCGTTCTCTCTAGCCGGGGACGGACGCGACATTGAAGCTCTGGAGCGACGTTGACCGTTTCGGGCAGGAAGCGCTCACGGGCGAGGGATGGGGCTAATGGTGGGCCAGGGCAGTCAGATTCATTTCAAATGCGAAAGCACATTGTGCCCTACGACATGCACATCATCCATGATCACAATGTGTAGTCGTTATCGTATCGATGGTACGCCATCTAGATCAGTGTCACCAAGTTTTGTGGCACGGTTAATATGTTGGAGGAAAGGATGCCATTGCTCGCGGCAACTGCAGAGATCGTAAGTTTTGCTTCTTCTTGCTCAACCTCTTGATTGATTCGTTCATTAATTCAATGTTGCCCTACACATTGTGTAGCCCGTACGAGCTACTGTGATGTACCTTAGGATAGAGGGACGGTCATTTATTTGCATACATTATTGGATGAAACTGAAGGGGCAGTATGTGTGGGACCACATGATCCGTTCATGAAAACCTAGTTGAACATCCAGTAAATCTCGTTGAATTTGAACTATTGTTGTACTAGACTGTATTTGCATGCTTTGTATGAATGATTTGTGTTATTTTCTATCCAAACTTTAATGAAGTCCGCCATGTTTGCATGAATTCTGTATCCGTATGGATAAGCATTGAAGATGCCCTAACAAGTTCGAGCCGTATTTGGGGCGAGTCAAATGGTTACAGAACTAGTTTTAGTTCCAAACATGCTTGTGGCATAATGGTTGTTACTCCGCTTCAACGGTCATCAGTGCCTTGGTGGTAAGGGTATCTCCAACGCCAACCCTCAAACCACTCGCAATTGTCCAGACCGCGTGGTCCGAACGTGTTGTGTCATCCAACGCAAGCCTGTATCAGTCCGCTGAGCGGCCCGGACGCACTTTATCCTGCAAAACAGAGACAAAGTTAGGGGCATCCCCCCTTCCAGTCCCATTTTCTTTCAATCCACCCCTTCCGCCCCCTGCTCTGCATCCGTACCCTCCTCCTCCACCGCCGCCGTTGTACCTCTCCGTCCGGCACACAATTATTGCCAGACCTCTGAAACCAGCACCGAAGCGACCGCTCCCCTTTTAAGACATCGTCGTTCACCCAGGACCCGTCCGTAGTCAGGTACACTCCGCCCCCCTGTCGAATTCGTCCATGGCGGTCACCACGCCCGGTAGATGTTTGGTCAAATGCCTTTGAGCTTATTTTCGAATGCCATGTCGGTTTTTTAGAGTACAAAGGATGGCGGGGTACTTGACCATGGAGTATGAGTTTTTATGCGATGCATGGTTAGACGTATCTGCAGATTTCATAGGCAGGAGCAGAAGGGGGGTCGTTTTGGCAGCGCGTGCATGATTCGTTTCACGCGTCAAAACACATTGCCCCCAACGACATGCACATCATCCATGATCACAATGTGTGGTCGTTATCGTATCGATGATACGCCATCCAGATCAGCGTCACCAAGTTTTACGGGCCGTTAATATGTTGGAGGCAGGGATGCCATTGCGCGCAGCAGCCACGAAGATCGTAAAATTTGCTTCTTCTTGCTCAACCTCTTGATTGATTCATTCATTCGTTCAATGTTGCTCTACACATTGTGTTGCCCGTACGCGCTGCCGTGATGTACCGCCGGATAGATGGACGGTCATTCATTTACATACATTATTGGATTAAACTGAAGGGGCGGTATGTGTGGGGTGACATGATTCGTTCATGAAAAACTAGTTGAGCATCGGTAAATCTCGTTGAATTTAAACTATTGGTGTACTAGATTGTATTTACATGCTTTGTATTGATGATTTGTGCTATTTTTTATCCGAACTTTAATGCGTTAGAGATGCCCTAATGAGTTCGGGCCCTGTCTTCCTTTATTTTTTCAAAATTCCATTGTATGTCCAACGAATTAGGCAAACATAGCAGAAGAGGGTTGTTATAAAAAAAAGCAGAAGGGAGTTTCGAATTTAGGCAAAATAAAAAAGCACAGAGGGTTTCGAACCCACCACATTGTGGTACAAGAACAAGCGCATTACCATGGCTCCACTGTTGACTGGATTGTGATCAAACTGGGTTCCTGCGCTACTTGGCTATATATTAGTCGTCCAAGTTATAAAATTTAAATTCGATTTTTTTCTCTATAAGCCCATTTACTGGGAGGCACCAAAATACTCGGTAACCGTTGGATAACACGAAATTTTGAGCGGTAACCAAAACATTGGTTGGAGATGCTCTTAAAGCACCGGCGCCGTGATTGAAAGAAAATATCTTCCGTACACAATATTGATTTTTACATCAACTTTTTGATAATCTGTTGGAGATGTCCTAAGGCTGCAGTTTGATATAGACTAAATAAGTGCTAATCGTCGGGATGCCTCGGCGCAATTCACCATTACTACACCATGCTTTCCATGGAGCGGCGCCACCGCCGAGCGCACATACTACGCGGCACGTGTGGCTCAAGCGGCCGCCGGCGAGGACCCGGGCGCAGAGGAGAGGGAGGAGGATGGCGATGATCTCATCGACTCTACGGAGGAGCTCATCGGCAACCCCGATTTGGTGTCGGAGCTCATCGCAAACAAGAAGATTAAACCGAATTATAAACTTGGTGATGCAGCCTGGTAGGGCCGCTGCTTCAACCTGAACTGCAACTGAATTTAGAAGAACAGAGTTCTGACCATATGTGCAAATCAAGAAGTGCTGCAACTTCAAAAACATCAGGATTTGCCTTAGAAAACCGTCGACCCGAATGTATACAAGAAGGAAATTTGCATTAATGATGAAATTCTCCATTGCAAGAATCGCAGAACAGACAACCATATGATCGGTTCCAAATTTGTAATTCAATAAGGCAATCATATTTCATCAACCTTGGTGCTACTAACAGCACCTCAATCGTGCTAATCAGACCTCAATTGATAACAACAAATCCAAGAACTGCCGATCGAATCAAAAACAACAAATCTTGGAAAGGATTCTGCAAAGAACAAACAGCGTTGCCGCCGTAACCGCCGTCCGCCATCGATTTCTACTCATCTTCATCATCGTCGTCGTTGTCTTCTTGGGGTGGAGCGAAGGCGTCGGTATCGAGACCGAACCCCGGGCGTAGAAGTACGGCGCCGCCGTCGCCGTCGTTGCACGCCCCCTCCTCCTCCTCGCGCTCGCGGTCGACGGGAAGCGTGAAGAGGGGACCCCGCGGCCGACGCTGGCGATCTCCGCCCGGCGCTGCAACTAGAACACCGGCGGCCACCGCCGCCTCGTCCGCCATCACCGCCGGCCCCATCCTCGAGCTCGAGCTCCAGGTCCGCCTTCGCCTCCGCCACCATGGTGCCGGTGCGGCGGCCCGGTGCACGTGAACAACCTCCTGTCTCACAGAGAGCTGCAACGCAAAGACTCATCGCAAAATTGTCGTCCTTAGAGCATCTCCAACCGCGCCCCAACAGGCCCTTCCCAGGCGTTTTTGCTGCGCCGGCGCCAAAAAACGGCCCAGTCGCCCCCCCAGAAGTCCTTTTTCGCCGGCTCGGGCCGAATCTGGTGCCGGCGGACCCAGCCAGAACCCGGCGCCCTGGGGGGCGCCTGGGGCGCCGGCACAAGCGAAAAGGCGCGCGTGGGTCCGCCCTGTCGGCGAGTCGAGCGCCTCTTCCCGCCGTTTCTCCCTGCTTTTCCCCCAGTTCCCTCCGATTTTCTCCGTTCCTCCCGCCATTCTCTCTCCCGCTCGCCTCCCAGCCGGCCGCCATGGCACCGAAGAAGTACGTCGTCCCCCACGCCGCGGCAACCGCGACCGCCTCCGTCGCCCAGCGAAGCAGAGGAAGCCGAGGGCGCCGCCGTCCAAGCCACCAGGCATGACAAACGCCGATTGGAGGGTAGAAGTACAGCGACGGGAGACCGTCACCGCCGACCGGCGGAACAGGGCCCTCGCCAAGAAGGCCCGTGACAACGCGGCATGCGCGGCTGCGGGTGCCGCTGCCGCTTCCGCGGACCAGGCCGAGGCCGAGGCGGCACGCGCGGCGATGATGAATCCCCCCGGCAATCACGCGCCGTACGCACCCTGGGGCCAGCAAGGTGTCGGGTCTCCGACGCCGCAGCCATGGGGATCGCCGGGCTACGCCGACGGGGACGTGCACAGTGGGTTCAACCCAAATGTCACGTTCCCCCATGGACACCCGGCCCAGCGCACGCCCTCGCCCGCCTTCACCGGCGTGCAGTACCTTCCATACAACTACTCGCCGCCCGCGTACGCGTCCTCCCCGACGCCCCCTCTCCGCCGTTGCGCACTGCCCTTCTCGCACCTCGGCGACGCCGACGAGACCGAGACCGACATGGACGTCACCATCGCGGAAGTATCGGCCACAGCCGCCGGGTCTCCCGGGTTCACCGCGGATGAGGCGGTGGATCTCGGCGGCGGCATGGACGGCGAGCTCGGCTACGTCTACGGCGATGAGGAGTAGGAGGAGCAGCAGGAAGAGGACGAGGGGGAGGACGAGGAGGAGGAGGAGCCGGCGAGGAGGCGCAAGAAGAAGAAGCGGACGGCCAGGTCAGCCGAGCCGCGCATCAAGTGGGCGTCCAAGGAGGAGGAATGCCTCGCTGAGGCATGAAAAGTCGTCTGCCTCGACCCGACCACCGACGCGAACCAGAGCATCGACACGTACTGGGCGCGCATCAAGGCCGAGTTCGACGAGCGCAAGCTCGTCGACCCCTACTTCAAAGGCGTCTACATGCAGCGCGGGTCGAAGGCGATGGCGAACCATTGGGGGCGCATCCAGGGGGCGTGCAACAAATGGCATGGTGTCGTCGAGGAGGTGGCCGCTCGCTCGGAGAGCGGCGCCAGCATTGAGGATCAGGTATGCCACGCCGGTCTCCCGTCTCTCTTCGCCGTGTGCGCCCGCCAACTGTTTGTTCGTCCCCGCGCAGTTGCTGCGCATGTTCGGCCTGTATAGGCAGAGCAACAACGACGCCGAGTTCAAGTACCTCCACGTTTACAAGCGCATTGACAAGTGCGACAAGTGGGCGGAAGTCCGGCGCACCCTCGAGAAGGCCAAGGAGACATACAAGCCGAATGCGCCGGCTCCGGGCGCGTCAGAAGGGTGGCCGGACGGCAACAAAGGTGCCAAGAAGGGGAAACACGCCGACGCGGCCACCGCTCGCGTGCAGGAATCCATCCAGCACTGCCTCGCCGACGCACAGGCCCGGGCCGTCCTTCGTGAAGAGAAGACCGAGGCGCGGTGGTCGGCGTTGATGTCGACAAGCGCCGTCAAGCTCGACCTACTCCGGACCAACGTCGTCGCGAAGAAGAGGAACACCGACCTGGCTTTCCTGCTGGGCGGGGCGGACATGCTCCAGAGCACCGACGAGGCGGTCAAGGCGTGGTACAGGGTGCATGTCGGCCTCATCCTGGACCAGCTTCCCTCGACGACGCCGCCCACGCCCACGCCCACGACGACGCCGCTCACGCCCACGCGCACGCCGACGCCGCCAACAAGCCTGACCGATGATGCCGTTGAGACTGCCCGCAGCGCAGAAGCCACACCGCCAAGCACAGAGACCCCGCCAAGCCCGCGCACGCCGACTCCGCCGACGCCGGAGGCCGACCTCGCCGTCTGATGCGCGTTTCTGTTCTAATTTTTGTACGCCGAACTTTTCATCGATCGCCGGTCACCGCTTGATCGCCGGATTGTGGCGTTTATTTTTGAACGCGGGAATGAACTGCATTTAAATTTGCCAAGGCTGGGGGGCGCCTGGGGCCGTGGCTGGGAGCTAGGCCGCCCCAGGGGCCGAACTAGCGCCGACTCGCCCTCAGGGCGCAGTTTTTCGGCGCCCTGGAGAGCCGAACAGCTGGAGATGCTCTTATCCACGCACGCCTTGCGGTCGCCGGCGCTCTTCGGCCTCGCCTCCTCGCTCTCGCCGGCGCTTCTTGCCCGCGAACAAGTGATCCGGGCGGGGGCTCTCCTCCCCCGCGCGCGCAACACAGGGGTAGGCGCGCCGGGTGGTGGCGGGGCACACGGCCCAGCCACGATCCCACCCGCTGGGGTGAGGACGCCTGAAGACATGGACGCGACACGCGAGACGGCGAGAGGATTCCGTTCGAGAGCAGGGCTTCCTCTGTTCCGTTCCGTTGGAGGGAGAAGAAAAGAAGAGGCAGCTCGTCCTTTTGGTCGCCGTATTTGTAATGGGGTCCGGCCCATTTACTCCTTCGCTCTCCTACATGGGCCTGCCCCATCGCGTAACAGCAGCCAGGAGCGACCACATTCGTTTGTTGAAAAATGTTCAAGAATTCAAAAAAACATATTAGTTCAGTACATACATTTTCTTCCAATACACACTGAATAAAATTATAATCTATGATGAACATCTTTTATACACAGTCAACATTTTCTCAATGTACGGTGAACTTTTAAAAATATATGGTGTACAAGTTTTAAATACACACTAAACATTTTTCAACATATGGCGAACATTTTTACAAAATACACGCTGAACAACTATTTACTCTACGATCGAAATTTTATTTATACATAATGAACTTTTTTTAATTGTACAGTGATTTTTTTAAACATGGTGAACAAGTTCCGCCCCCTCCATGCGCTTGACGATGTCAGGGTCGTTGAAAGCGGGCTAGGGGGACGACGACAGCGCACCCGAATCCTCTCTAGAAGCGCCCCCATGCAAGTCAGACAAGATGTCATGTACAAGCTAGTTACAACCAAAATACTAACATCCAACCCATGGTTCCACAACTCGGACCTTCAAACTAAGCTTGGCCATCGGCGGCGACGAACTCATCGTCTCGTGCTCCCCCCCCCCCCCCCCCCCCCCCAAGCTCTCAATGTCGTAGTCATTGAGAGTGTCGTCTGGAATGGGGGCGGCGAGCGGACACCCGAATCCTCGCTGGAAGTGGGAGGGGTGACCTCCTTGCTCGAGGAGGGGACAACCCATGGCCCATCCCAGTACATGGCAGGGCAAGCATTTTTTTCACCAATAACAAGTTGCAAATATCTAGCTAGCTTTCTAATGATTAATTAAGAAACTAGCTAGCTATAACTAGTATTTTCTATATTATAACCATTTATTTTTATCAATTTGCTAGCAAAAACCGATCATACATGCATGATATGGACATATACTTAACTATTAAAAAATAAACAATTTGCTTCAAATTAATTAACTAGCAAACTTGGGACAAATAAAAAATTTTAATTAGATATGTAATGTGCATTTTAATACATACAAAATTTACTCCTAACAGATACACAATTTACTTCTAATTTGACTAACATTTTCAATATTTTTCCAAATTAACAAGCATTTGCTACACACATGCATGCACATTTTCCCCAAAGTGGAAAAAGATGAATGTGACGCCCCGATTCAATCATACACTAATCATACACGCAAACGTGTATGATCAAGATCAGAGACTCACGGGAAGATATCACAACACAACTCTAGACACAAATAAAATAATACAAGCTTTATATTACAGGCCATGGGCCTCGAGGGCTCGAATACATAGCTCCATACACAAGAGCTAGCGGAAGCAACAATATCTGAGTACCGACACAAGGTTAAACAAAGATGCCTTAAGAAGGCAAACACAAAAGCAACAACGATCGAAGAGGCAAGGCCTCCTGCCTGGGACCTCCTAACTACTCCTGGTCGTCGGCGGTCTCCACGTGGTGGTAGTCGATGCGGTGGCATCTGGCTCCTGCGATTCACCACTTGATCGCAGCAACGGAGTATAGGGGAAAAAGAGGTAGCAAAGCAACCGTGAGTACTCATCCAAAATACTCACGGGCATCAGATCTATACTAAGTATGCATTAGTATCAAAGGAATGGATGTATCTGTGGACTGAACTGCAGAATGCCAGAATATAGGGGAAGGCCTAGCCTATCAAAGACTAGCATCTTCAAGCAGCTCCGAACATCTTGCAACATTCAGAAGTGGAAAAAAGGTGAAGTAGCTCACCTCGCGTGCTCCTCCCTGTGGATTCGGATGGCGGTGCTAGTGTGACAAGGATGGAGGCGGCTGGCGTCGATTGCGGCCGAGGCACCCGTGCCCCTGGATGCGACGGCGTCCACCGATTTGACGACGGTGGAGCCCGGGACCACGTCTTCGACGAAGGCAGCACCGATGGCCATGGTTGCGACGAACGCGACATCCATCTGCATAACTGTTGCGGCGACGTGCGCGGCGGCCGTCCATGCAACGAATGACTCGGCCGCCAAATCGATGCGATGACAGCTTCGAGATGGGGAGGCGGTGGTGCGGCTGGGAGAAGTAGAGGAGGCGGCATGACGGCGGTCCATTGTCAGAGGAGAGGGAGAGGAGGCGGCATGACGGCGGTCCATTGTCAGAGGAGAGGGAACTTGGGTGATTGCATTACAGGTGAGGGGTTTTGTTTGGCGCGAGCCCTCGCCGTTTCCCATTTAAGATGATGGGTCATCGTTTGCCGAGTTTTGTAACTGGACATAGAGAGATGCATGGTCAGTTGGTCAACTACACGGTACTCGACCGCCAACCTTTAGAGTTTTTCAAGTTTTATGTTGACAACACTTGGAAAAGCCGTGATCCCCAACATTACAAAAAAAAAATGTTTGCCGAGTCTCGTTCAACCAACACTCGGCAAGATATGACCCAGGTATTCTGATTTAAAAAAAGTAGAATATGTTTGCCGAGTCTCCGTTAGTCAAAACTGGCAAAGAAAGGAAGATGTCACGGCTCCATCGTAGTCCCTCACAATGTTTGAAGAAGCGAACAAAATTTTAAATCTCAAACTTTTTTTGAAGATCTTGAACATTTTAAATTCATTTGAAATTTATGAATTAAATAACAAAAGAAAGAAGAAAAGGATAAACAAAAAACAAACAGAAAAGAAAAAGAAAGAAAAAGGGAAAAGAACACAAAAAATTGGGGAAAGGGAAAAATGAAAAAAATTCGGGTTTAGGAATCTTTCGGATGGTTTATAAAACCGGTAAAAAAACAGGAATCGTTCCACACCTGATCGATCCATGTTGCTGCTCTGGTGGGCGATTGCAGCTTATATGCATCGCTTACGTATGATTTGTCGGAGCAACTGCTCGTTCGGGCGCCTTGCAAAGGTCATCTGAGGTTGGCTGAGAGTGCGCTCTCACGCGTCGTCACGTGTTGTGCTCATTCGGATTTTTTTATTTATATTTTTTCCCATGCGTTTTTGGCTTTTTAAATGGTTTTTCGGCTTTTCGGGTTTTCATCTTTCTTAGCTTTTGGACAAAAAATATTTGGGACAAAAAAATGCGCGAAAAAACGTGTTTCTTGCTTCCACGAGAGGCACGACTGGGCCTCTTGGAAACGAGAAAAAATTATTTTTTTATTTTTACTTTTGCGAGAGGCACGGATTTACTACCGCGAGCGGAAATGAAAAATAAACATGTTTTTTACTTCCGCGAGAGGCACGAGTTTGCTTCTGCGAGAGGCACGGCCAGGCCACTCGGAAACGAAAAAAAACACGTTCTTTTTGCTTCCACGAGAGGCACAGTTTGCTTTCACGAGAGATACGGATTTACTTTCGCGAGAGCCACGGTCGTGTCTCTCGGACACAGAAAAAAAGTGTTCTCTTTCTTTTATATTTCTTCAGAGGCACATATTTGCTTCCGTGAGAGGCACGAATTTGCTTCCGCGAGAGGCGCGGCCATGCCTCTGGAAACAACAACAAAAACATGTTTTCATTTTTTTGCGAGAGGCATGGGTTTTTTCGTCCTTTTTTTTGTGAAAAAAAGTTCGTCATAATCTGTAAAGATGGGATCTAGTTTTGAAGATCCCGACATAAGGAATCCAAGGATGAAAACGGTACAGGATTTGAACCGGCGGTTTAAGAGATAAAACGTTTTGAATAAACGAATCTACAAAAAAGAGAAAACTCTCAGGTTGCGACAAGTGGCACACTCACCAAAATCATATAGGGATGCATCTATATCTCGCCTTCAGCAAGTCTGACTTCCGACTCTCGCAAAAACAAAAATCTGACTTCCGACTCGCAAATATGACATCTGATTCGCTAAAGGGGAGAGTGAGATGGGCCGGCCCACAAACGCAGGAGGCCACAGCCTCTTTTCCTATTCTTTTTATGTTTTTTTATTTTTATTTTCTGCTTTTGTTTTCCACTTTCGTTTATACCTTAAATTATTCTAAAAAATGTTTAGAATAAAATGTAAACAAAAAAACACTTTTCAAGAAAAAATAAAAAATGTAAACAAATATTGAATACGTATTTGAAAAATGTTGAACAAATATTTAAATAGATGTTGATCATGTATATAAAAATGTTAATCAGGCATTTGAAAAACAATTATTGAACAAGTATTTGAAAAATGTTTATCAAGCATTTGAGAAATGTTATATTTGTATATAAAAAAATGTTGACCATGTATTATAAATATAATGAATTATTTTATCATGTATATATATTTTTTGAGCAAACATAGTGGGGAAAAACCCCCACTATAACTCTGATTTTCTTTAATAAGGATAAGGTTACATCAACTGTACAATGATCATGAGAAAAAGAAGAGAATCTACACGTAGTCTAGCCAGCTTTGCATTCCCTCCTTTAGGCTAGGTTTTGCTTTCTTGATGATCATGCCAAAGTGTTCTTTGAAAGAACTTATACAAAAAGCCATATTCTTTTCCTTGTGATCAAATATAATACCATTCATGTGTTTCCATAGGCTCCAACAACCTGCAATCAAGCATTCCTTATAGCACATAATATTGTTGTGCCTTCTGCCATCCAACAAAATATCAACGAGATCATAGTCTGTATTCCATTGGAATCCAATGTTCATCCAGAAATTTGAACTAAAATCACAGCTGAAAAAAAGAGGCATCAAGTGTTCATTGGGTTCATCATCACATAAAACACATGAAGTAGATTGGATGTGGAAATTTTTCCTGGTGAGGAGATCTCTTATGTGAAGCCTGTCCTGCAGGAGTGACCAGAAGAAGAATTTTTTCTTAGGCGGAGTGCATGATTTCCATATCCATTGGAATGGCTTAGGTGCATCCATAGGTTTGCCAATGTATTCCGGATATATTGTTTTATTGGAGTATTTTGTACCACCCCAATAGAAATTCCAAGTGTCAGGTTGATCCTGGTTCTCTCTATCATTAATTAAACCTCTTAACTGGATGCTTTGCTGAACAGCAATACTAGACATTGGCAGGTGAAACATCTCATAAAAGCTATCACAATCAAGATTACTAGCCTCCTTTAGAGTGATACTGGCATTCTTAGCATATGAGAATAATTGTGCCATCATGGTGGTCAATGGTTGGGAACTCCATTTGTCAGACCAAAGCATGACGGTATTACCTTGTCCAACAGTACAGATAGTCATTTCTTTGAATTTCTCCATGATAGAGCAACAATCCCTCCACCAAAAAGATCCCACTCCGGTAGGAAAACTTGGTAATTCTCCATTGTTATAGTAATTGTTCCATATCAGCCTCACCCATGGGATATCATGGTTAATGAAAAAATTGTAGAGGAATTTAGTGAGGAGAGCCTTGTTTTGCATTCTGAGATCAAGCACCCCTAATCCACCTGCTTTTTTCGGAAGACAGGCCTTGTCCCATTTAACTAGACTGTTGCCATGTTTGTTGATATCTTTACCATACCAGAGGAAACTTCTACCAGATTTCTCAAAAATGTCCAGGATGGTAAAGGGTACTCTAATGCAACACATATCAAAGATAGGAAGTGCAGAAACAATTGCCTTCAGGTGTGTGAGTCTACCAGAATATGTCATCATAGAAGCAATGCCAGACAGTCTAGTGTCCACTCTAGATACCATGGGCATTAAATCAATAACCTTAGGTCTGGTAGATCCCATAGGAAGTCCCAAATATGTGAAGGGCATTGCTTCCCTTTTGCAATTGAAAATGTTTGCCAAGTCTTGAGCTCTCTCATCAGAAATATTTATAGGGACAATTGAGGATTTGCTGTAGTTGACTATAAGTCCAGTGAATGCTGAGAATTTCTCTAGGATGTCAGTGAAGATTCTGATTTGATCTACATCTGCTGGAAGAATAATTAATGTGTCATCAGCATACTGGATAATAGGGTAGGATTCAGTGTTATTTGTGTCAATGGGTAATTTGAGAATTCCCTCTCTCCAAGCCTCATTGACCATAATTTGCAGCAGTTCTCCAACCATGACATATAGTAGAGGAGAGAATGGATCCCCTTGCCTTACCCCACATTTACAGTGAATGTTTTTCCCAGGGACACCATTCAAATTAACAGAGGTGGTAGTTGATGTCAGAATCATGTTAACCCACCTGGTCCACTTATCACTGAATCCAAGATGTTTCATCATAAACAGAATGGCATTGTAGCTCACTTTATCAAAAGCCTTCACAAAGTCAATTTTAAATATAATGATCTCTTTTTTAGATTTGTGGCACATATGGATGTATTCAAAACTCCAGGCCAAGCACTCCTGGATATTCCTGGTTTTAATAAATCCATATTGGTTCTTGCTGACCCTGGATAGGATAACGGGTTGAACTCTATTAGCAAGTAGTTTTGTGAGAATCTTAATGGGCATACTTACCAGAGAGATAGGTATGTAACCATTGGGGGATTCATGATTTTGAGTCTTAGAAATAAGTGTGATATATGCAGTGTTAATGGGCTGTAATCATATGTTTTCCTCACGGAAATCATTGATAAACCTGTAGAAACAGTGTTTGATGATGTGCCAGCATTTCCTCATGAAGTGCCCATTGTATCCATCAGGACCAGGTGACTTGTCCTTTGGCATTTGCTTGATGAGATCATCAATTTCCTCAGTGGAAAATGGTCTATCAAGATCAGTAGGTAGACTTACCATAGCCAGATGTGCTATGTCAAAAGATTTTCTACATTCTGCTTGTGTACCAATTCTTTCTTTGAAAGATGCCCATAGGATAGCAGATTTTTGTTCATGATCATTAACCTGTTGTCCATCAGCAGTAAGAAGATAGTTAATGAAGTTATGTATGAGAACATGAGAAGTAATAGCATGAAATTTTTTAGTATTTTCGTCTCCCAGGTTGGCCCATCTTATATTGGCTCTGATCCTCCAGTATAACCTTTTCGCTTCCAAAAGTTTGTTTTTGTGATTGATTAAGATCTTCCTGAAGTTCTTTTCTGCGGTGGAAAGTTCTCTCTGGTCTTCCAATCCATCCAGAAGTTTGACATAAAAACAATAGTCTTTAATGGTTTTTGTTAAGTTGGGAAAATTTCTTGCTCCATTTTTTCAGCCCTCTTCTTAGGCCTTTAAATTTAGCATTAATTTTTTTTGCAGAGTCAGCAAAGTGGGTTGAGTTTAACCAGTGGTCTTCCACAACCTCCATAAAACCATTGAACTCAGTCCAAAATTCCTCAAATCTGAAAATGTTGCTTTTGGGAATATTGCTTTCCATCTGAACTTTAATAGGTACATGATCAGAAGTAATTTTTGCCAAAGGAAAAGCCATTGTACATGGGTATGTGTTGGTCCAATGAGAACATGTAAAAACCCAGTCCAACTTCTCCAGTAGAGGTATGTCTTGTTTATTGCTCCAAGTAAAAGATCTGCCTTTTAATGGTATCTCCACAAGATCAAGATTTATAATGATATTGTCAAATATCATCATGCTGTTGGGATCACCACCTGGTTTGTTTCTGTTGTCAGGCCCTTTAATGAAATTGAAATCACCCAAGATCATCCATAACTTGCTCTGAGTAATGTTGAGGTTTTGTAACCATGTTAAAAATTCATGTTTGTCTTCTGCAGAGTTAGGCCCGTATACATTTGTCAAAAAGCAACTGTTGTTGTCCAGGTTAGCTATAAACTCAATAGTAATGTGGAAATAGTTCTGAGATATAATTTTCCCTGTGAACAATTGCCCATTCCAAATAGTAATAAGACCACGAGAACTACCATTAGATGGTGAAAAACAATACTGATTGAACCTCTTGGGGCAGAAATTCTTGATATATGCTATATCAAAATTGTCTCTCTTGGTTTCCTGGAGAGTTATGATGCTGCATGCACTTTCATGTATTTTCTATCTAATATCATTCCATCTAGCAGTAGAGTTGATACCTCTAACATTCCAATTTAAAATGTTCCAGCTCCTATTCATATCTGAATAAATGTTGTTTGCATGATATTATCCTATGAATAGCATAGCATAATAGGCCATTGCCAGGGCCATAAACCAGAGATTTTTTATTTGTCATGTAAATCCTCATAGCAGATATGAACTTGCAGTAAACAATATAGAAGCAGGCATTGTAGGTGTTAATAGACATATAGTGGCAGAGTAGAGCAACTGGGAAATCAAGTGAGCCAGGGTAGCATAATAGCAGATTATTACAGACCAGATAGTACTGAGATGCACGCAGGCATCCAAAAGACATGGTAGATAAAACTAACATCATAGAAAAACAAACTGGATAGCAGATAGGGGAGCCACCCAAGCCCCAGGGAGAGTTGCAGAACCTAATCATCAGAGCTATCAGAGCTCAAAACCTTAGATGACACTTCATGAGGTGCCATCTTGCATGGTCCAGTGGCAATAGCTTGGAGGGTTTTGACTGGAAGTTCAGGTGGAGGAGGAGCATATTTATCTCTGACCACTGCATCAAATTGAGGCCCCAGGTTGACAGTCACAGCTTTCTTCAGTTTCTTATTGCTTTGCTGATTGTTTTTTGCACTTGCCTGACTGTCATCCACCTTGCTAGCAGCTTGAGCAGCAGATTTGTCCTTAAAACCCTTAGAAATGAGAGAAATTATGTCACTCCTTCTACAAAAAGCTTCATCAATAATAGGCTTCTTCTTATTTGCAGGCTTCTGAACTTCAGCAAATTCCTGTCCAGATATCTCCTCAATACTGACAGAACCGGTGTGTTGTGGCATTGGCTGTCCCTCATGGACAGTTTGTATCTGAAGATAACATCTTTTATTGGTGCCATTTGCTCCAACCACATCAACAACATTACACTTGGCATTGATGATCTTACTACCCCCAAGTTTGGGAATAATCTCACTGGCATTTGTGACCAAATTGCCCACCAGGTCTTGCAACACAGCAATGTGCTCAGCGATGCTGTCACAGCCCTAGATCATTGCTTGTAATTAGTTGCATCTGCATCCATGTCATCATGTTTAATTTTCTCAGAAACTTGAAATGGGGATGGTAGAAACCCCCAGCACCCCTTAATCCAACTAGGGTTACTAAAATACTTTTTCAATGAACCTGAATTGCCCTTCAAAAATGTTCATCATCTTTGCCCTGGTCTAGAACCTCTAACAAAAATGGTGCACACTTTTCTAGGACATCATAAGGTCACTGGATTAAATCATATGTTATTTGGATTTGGACATTTAAATGCTATAAAATATTTTAAATGTCCAAATAATCATAAACATAAATGTTTACTGTTGGATATATTCCAAACACTGGGCTTGAGCAAGTTTCATGATTTTTGAGTGTGCCTAAGTATTTTTAATAAAGCCCTGAAACTACAGAAGAAATAGAAAAACAGAAAAGAATTAGAAAAAGAGAGAGAGAGAGAGAGAGAAAACCCACCTGGGCTTACCTCCTGTGCAGCCCACCTGGCTAGTCCACTTGGTGGCCCAGCCCACCGCAGCCGCCACCTTCCTCAACCTCCTGCCAGTAGGCAGGAGGGCGTGTGCCTGACGCGCGCGCACGCGCCGGCCACCTCCTGCTTGCCTGCTCGCCGTTGGAAGCACCCGAGGGCGCCACGCACTCCCCTCGACCCTCTGCACCTCCCCCCTTCCCGCAGCTCTCTCCCCTCCCCTCTCTGCTCTCTTCCCGAGCAGAGCCCGTCACCGCCGTTCGCCATAGCCGCAGCCACCGCCTTCCCCTCGCCCCCTCGACATGTCCCCGAGCTCCGCCACCGTCCGCTTCGCCGAGCTAGCTGAGCCCCGAGCGCTCGCACGCCCCGGAGATGCCTCCTCGACCTCGTCTTCACCGCCCGTCGCCGGAGATCCACCTCGCCGCCCTGCTCAGCTCCGACCGCCCCTGACCTCGTCGTCTGCTCCGCTGAGATCCCCGTGAGCCCTGCTCCGTCCTCCCCCTCTCTGTTCTCGCTCTCGTGCACCATAGCGACCACACGAAGTTCGCCCGCACGCGCCGCCGCCTCTACACGTCGCCGTCGTGGCCACAGCCACGCGGGATCAAAACCGAGCGCGTCACCGCACTCGCCGCGTCCCCAGGAGCCCGCAGCACCGCTCCGCACCTCCTGCCGTGCCTCCTAGCAACGACTTGGAGCTCGCCCGAGCTCCGGCAGCCGCCAACGTCGTCGCCGGCGTCTTTTCCGACCACCCCGAGCACAAACACCACCACCACTCGACGCGGCACCTCCCCAGCTTCACGTAGATGCTCCCCGCGCGCCAAATAGGGCCCTGTAGCGAAATCCCGACTCCCTTCGCCGCGGTTTGTGTCACCGGCGGCTAAACGCCGGCAGCAGACGTGGCACATCATTAGCAGCTAAACACCGCTAATTAACCCCACTCTCTAGACACCGACAGTGGGCCCTACTGCCTAATTAAGCCGCTATTTAGTTTTAAGTTAGAATTAATTAACAAGACCAGCGGACCCACGCGTCAGGGTTGACTGGCTGACGTGGCAGTTGACCAGGCCCACCTGTCAGCGACACTACCAGCCCTGAGTCATTGACCAGTGGGCCCCACTGGTCAGGTTTGACCAGGGGCAGCCCAGTTGACCTACTGACGCCAGGCTTACGTCATGCTGACCTCGTAATCATTTTCTGTTGATTTTATATTTCAGAAATGAATTATAAAATCCAGAAAATTGTTTAAACTTCTAAAAATCATAGAAAATTAACCGTAGCTCAGAATGAAAAGATTTATATATGAAAAATTATCAGAAAAATCCAATCTATCCATATATGCTATTTTCATGCATGTTAGAGGAACTTATGGCTGCTGTTTAGGCCAAATCATATAAATGGCATTTGAATTTCACATATGGAGTTTGAATTTGGATCTTGGATTCAAACCAACTTTATTTAAATTGTTGCTAGTTGCATTAGCTCAAATCACAACATTTTTCCATGTCATATTCATGCATCATATTGTGGCATTGCATTGATTGTGTTCCTCCTTGTTTGCCGGTATTTTCCTCCTCTCAGTAGACGTGGTTCCGACGATGAGATCGATGACACCGACGAAGAACTATACTATCTTCAGAAGTGCCAGGCAAGCAAAACCCCCTTGTTCATTCCGATACAATCCCACTCTCTCGCTCTTGCTCTCTTTTACTGCGTTAGGACAACAACGATTCAACTGTTACATGATGCGGTAGTTGAACCCCTTTTCCTCTGCATGACCTGTCATTGCCACAGTAAATAGATGAAACCCACTAGCATGAGTAGGAGTTGTTTGAGCCCTGATGTGCCTACTCATTCATGCTTGTTGTCATGCCTGCTACTGCTTAGAGTTGAGTCAGGTCTGATTCATCGGGGATGAATTGGAATGTGGTGAACATGTCCTACTGTTGAGAGCTAAGTGTGTGAACACGATTTGGTAAAGGTAGCGGTGAGAGGCCATGTAGGAGTACATGGTGGGTTGTCTCATTGCAGCCGTCCTCAGGAACTGAGTTCTGTGTTTGTGATCCATGAACAGCTACTACCACGCATTGGAATGCTTAAGTGCCCCTCTCGACTTATTAATCGCCTAGATCCCTGTCCAGGAGTTGCAACTAGTTTCTGGTGTTTGTAGGATATGTGTTGGGGGCCGTGCGTAGCGCTGACCCTAGGGGTGGGCTAGGTTGCGGTAGAGACACAAGGCACGGTGTACCGGGACGCCCGTTTGGTGCCTCGGGAACCCTGCTCTCATCGTTTGGGGCCGTGAGCGACACCCCGTCCGGATCTCCTTGCGGATGGAACCCGAATAGGCGATAAATCTAGACTAGAGACTTGTGTGGTTAGTCAGGTCGTGGCCGACTCCCTCGCCAGGCTTCCGCTTGAAGGTTGCCAAGATACGCGACGTGTACATGGTGGTAAGTGGAGAGAGCGTGTGTGTGAAGAAGTACACCCCTGCAGGGTTAACATCATCTATTCGAATAGCCGCGTCCGCGGTAAAGGACTTCTGGGTTGCCTATAACAGTTCATAGACAAGTGAAAGTGGATACTCTAAAATACGCAAGATAAGTGTGGGTGCTATGGATGGCCTTCTCGTGGGGAGACGGGATCGGATCCATAGTGGTGTATTGATATGGTGAATATGTGGACTCGTGTGCGCCACCTCAAAAGAGTTACTTGCAGTCATAGTTTAGGATAGCCACTGAGTCAAAGCTGGCTTGCTGCAGTCAAACTCCACTACCCCCTTTGTTGATACTGATGCATATGTAGCTAGTTCTGATGTAAGTCTTGCCGGGTACATTTGTACTCACGTTTGCCTATTTTATGTTTTGCAGAGAGACGTCAGTCTCGCTAGTAGTTCCGTTTGGACTTCGACGTTTAGCTTGATACCTCAGCTATGATCTTGTGCCTCCGGCAGGATCTGGTAGATAGTCAGGCTTCTCAGCCCTTTTCATTTGTAGATGTCTGTACTCAGACATGTTAAGCTTCCGCATGTGCTTTGACTTGTATGCTCTGAATGTTGGGTCATGAGACCCATGTTTGTAATATCTCGCTCCTCGGAGCCTAATGAATAAATACTTTGAGTCATAGAGTTTTGTTGTGATGCCATGTTGTATTTACACATATCGAGCATATTGTGTGTATGATTGAAATGCTTGGTATGTGTGGGATCCGACAACCTAGTTGTTTATCCTTGGTAGCCTCTCTTATGGGGAAATGTAGTCTTGTGCTTCCATGAGCCATAGTAGTCCGCTACAGCCCGGTTCACCGGAGTCCTGCTAGCCCAGCACTACTGCTCCGGAACACTTGACTGGCCGGCATGTGATTCACTTCGTTCATGTGTCTGTCCCTTCGGGGAAATGTCACGCGGTGACATCCGGAGTCCTGCCTAGCCTGCTACAGCCCGGTTCACCGGAGTCCTGTTAGCCCAGTGCTACAGCCCGGATTCGCACGCTGCTGACCGACATGCTCGATGTTGATTCATGTATGCTTGTCCCCGTAAGCTAGTGCCACTTTGGGTTCACGACTAGTCATGTCGGCCCGGGTTCTCTGTCATATGGATGCTAGCGACACTATCATATACGTGAGCCAAAAGGCGCAAACGGTCCCGGGCCATGGTAAGGCGACACCCGTGGGAATACCGTGCGTGAGGCCGCAAAGTGATACGAGGTGTTACCGGCTAGATCGATGTGACTTGGAATCGGGGTCCTGAGAGATGCCCTCAACAGAGATGTTGCATGTCTGAACATGCTAAGCTGTGCTAGATGAAGGGATGTCATTGTAGTTCATACAAGCATTGTGTGGCAAGAAACTGGGGCTCGCAGGAGCAGGCAACTGTTGCTCAGACTCAAGAGGGATGAAATCAGGTCCCAAGGTATCATATAACCTTTCTCCATCAGTGGCAGCAGGCTGATCTTGAGTCATAACATTCTGCCTAGTCTCCTCTGTAGGGGAACGTAGTATTTCAGAAAAATTCCTACGATCACGCAAGATCTATCTAGGAGAAGCATAGCAACGAGCGGGGAGAGTGTGTCCATGTACCCTCGTAGACCGAAAGCGGAAGCATTTAGTAACACGGTTGATGTAGTCGAACGTCTTCATGATCCGACCGTCCAAGCACCGAACGTACGGCACCTCCGTGTTCAGCACACGTTCAGCTCGATGACTTCCCACGAACTCTTGATCCAGTTGAGGACGAGGGAGAGTTCCGTCAGCACGACGGCGTGGCGATGGTGATGATGAAGTTACCGGCGCAGGGCTTCACCTAAGCACTACGACGATATGATCGAGGTGTGTAACTGTGGAGGGGGGCACCGCACACGGCTAAGAGATTGTCTGTTGTGCTATTGGGGTGCCCCCTAGCCATGTATATAAAGGAGGGAGGGAGAGAGGAGGCCTGCCAGGTTGGGCGCGCCAGGGGGAGTCCTACTTGGATTCCTAGTCCAAGTAGGATTCGCCCCCCCCTTTTCCTTTCTTCCACCGGAGGGAAATGGAAGGGAGAGAGGGGAGGAAGGAAAGAGGGGGGCCGTTGTAACGCCCGGATAATCATGCTACAGTAATCCCACGCTAATCATGCCACGTCACCTCTGTTACTGTTGCTAACCTCACAATGATTCGAAACCGTTTAAAAATTTAAATTCTAAATAGTGGCAAACACCCAAAGTTTTCAGAAGTCAAAACAAAAATGTTCGGTGGGTGCCAAATAAGGCATAGTTAATTATGGTGAAGTAAACACATTTTTATAAAATGCCTAAATAGTTTAAATTGAAATAAAACAGAAAAGCAAATAAATAAAAGAAAAGAAATTACAAAAAGGAAAACAGAACAAAAAAAGAGAGGAAGGAGCCCCCCCACTGGACCCTGGCCCAACTGGGCCAACCCCCAGGCCCAGCCGGCCACCCATTCCCCCCCCTTATCCACTCACCACCGACACCCCCGCACTCCCCCGAAATATCTCCCCCTCTCCCCCGATTTGGATCGGGATCGAGGAGGAGACCACCGCGCCTCGCCGTTGGACGTCGCCACGCCGGAGCTCCTCCGCCGGCCTGCTTCCTCCTCCCCACCGGCCTGCCTCCCCGTCGTCCGCTCGTTGCCGTCGACCACCCCGAGCTTCCCCGAGCCCGCTGCCCGTGCCTTACTCCTCCTCTGTGAGCTCCCCCTCCTCTCTCTGCCGTTGCCATGCCCGCGCGTGACCGCGCCCCTCTGCTCCTGCCACGCGCGCACCGTCGCCGCTCGTCGCGTGCCACGTCGCCCGCTCCGCCCTCCAGCTGCTCGTGCTCCGGCCTCCACCCGTGCTCACTGCCGCATGGCCGCGCTCACCGCCTCCACCACCGCGCCCCACGGCCCCCCTCCGTCGCCGTGCACACTCGCCGACCCGGGCCCCGAACGCGCTCACCGCATCCCCGCCCTCCTCCTCTCTGCGCCATCTCGCCCGCCATCCACCATGGACACGAGCTCGACCCACGGCCGCGTCGACCTCCCCCGCGCCCTGGCGCCCGTGCCTCGTCCCGGCCGTCTGGCTCGGCCACGGCCAGTCCCCCTTTGGTCCGCGGCCCCGCTCCGGCCAGCCCCGCCACTACCTCCACCCCCGCGCCGCCCGCGGCCCTCCGCCACCCCTCCTGGTTGGCGTCGTGGGCGCCGGCGGCCTCGTCCATGGCCACGGCCCCGCCCTGCCCCGGGCAGGCTACGGGCGCCCGTCGCCCACGCCCACCGCCCGTCGCCGCGCCGCACACGCGCACCGCGCCCGCGCCCGCCTGTGGCCCCTGGGCCACTGCCAGGTGGGGCCTCGCGCCCCCTGAGTCACTGCCCCTGGGCCCGAACCCCTTGGGGCCTATGACAGATGGGCCCCACGCCCAGAGAATGTGAAAAAAAGAATTAAAATAAAAAAATATAATAATAATAAAAATAATAAATTAATTAATAAAAATTAATAAATATATAAATAAAACAAATAATAAAAAATAAATTTAATTAATTAATTAATTAACTAAATTAATTAATCCTGTTTAAATTAATCTAATTAGTTAGTTAATTTAATTAAACAGTAGTTAATTACCTAACAGCCCCTGATAGGTGGGACCCACCTGTCAGGTTGACCAGGTCAACGGTCAACGTTGACTGCTGACGTCAGCATGACATCATGCTGATGTCATAAATGCAAATTTCGAATTAAATTAAATAATTAATTAAATTCCAGAAATTAATAAATTCTTTTGAAAATCTTATCTTTTAATCCGTAACTCGGATGGAAATACTTTGTACATGAAAGTTGCTCAGAACGACGAGACGAATCCGGATACGCAGCCCGTTCGTCCACCACACATCCCTAACCTATCGAACTCGCAACTTTCCCCCTCCGGTCCGTCTGTGTGAAAACGCGAAACAGCGGGAATACTTTCCCGGATGTCCCCCCCCCCTTCGCCGGTACCACCTACTGTCGCGTTAGGACACACCTCGCACTGCTCATTGTCATGTCACGCATCGTCATGCTTATGTTTGCATTGTATTTACTGTTTCTTCCCCCCTCTTCTCTCCGGTAGACTACGAGACCGACACTGCTGCTGCCCAGTTCGACTACGGAGTTGACGACCCCTCCTACTTGCCAGAGCAACCAGGCAAGCCCCCCCCTTGATCACCAGATATCGCCTATTCTTCTCTATACTGCTTGCATTAGAGTAGTGTAGCATGTTACTGCTTTCCGATATCCTATCCTGATGCATAGCCTATCCTTGCTACTACTGTTGTTACCTTTACCTGCAATCCTACATGCTTAGTATAGGATGCTAGTTTTCCATCAGTGGCCCTACATTCTTGTCCGTCTGCTGTGCTATACTATCGGGCCGTGATCACCTGGGCGGTGATCACGGGTATATACTTATATACTAAATACATGGCACATGTGATGACTAAAGTCGGGTCGGCTCGTAGGAGTACCCGCAAGTGGATCTTTGTGGCGGAGCGACAGGGCAGGTTGAGACCGCCTAGGTGAGAGGTGGGCCTGGCCCTGGTCGGCGTTCGCGGATACTTAACACGCTTAACGAGATCTTGGTATTTGATCTGAGTCTGGCCATTTGGTCTATACGCACTAACCATCTACGCGGGAGTAGTTATGGGTATCCCGGCGTCGTGGTATCAGCCGAAGCCTTCGTGACGTCAGCGACTGAGTGGCGCGCGCCGGATTGGACTGGAACGCCACTAGGCTAGGTCTGCTTCCGGCCGCGTATGCAACGTGCAGGTGTGCAATGGGCGATGGGCCCAGACCCCTGCCTGCATAGGAGTTAGACCGGCGTGCTGACCTCTCTGTTGTGCTTAGGTGGGGCTGCGACGTGTTGATCTTCCGAGGCCGGGCATGACCCAGAAAAGTGTGTCCGGCCAAATGGGATCGAGCGTGTTGGGTTATGTGGTGCACCCCTGCAGGGAAGTTTATCTATTCGAATAGCCGTGTCCCTCGGTAAAAGGACGACCCGGAGTTGTACCTTGACCTTATGACAACTAGAACCGGATACTTAATAAGATACACCCTTCCAAGTGCCAGATACAACCCGGTGATCGCTCTCTAACAGGGCGACGAGGAGGGGATCGCCGGGTAGGATTATGCTATGCGATGCTACTTGGAGGACTTCAATCTACTCTCTTCTACATGCTGCAAGATGGAGGCTGCCAGAAGCGTAGTCTTCGACAGGACTAGCTATCCCCCTCTTATTCTGGCGTTCTGCAGTTCAGTCCACCGATATGGCCCTTTACACATATACCCATGCATATGTAGTGTAGCTCCTTGCTTGCGAGTACTTTGGATGAGTACTCACGGTTGCTTCTCTCCCTCTTTTCCCCCTTTCCTTTCTACCTGGTTGTCGCAACCAGATGCTGGAGTCCAGGAGCCAGACGCCACCGTCGACGACGACTCCTACGACACTGGAGGTGCCAACTACTACGTGCAGCCCGCTGACGACGACCAGGAGTAGTTAGGAGGATCCCAGGCAGGAGGCCTGTGCCTCGTTCGATCTGTATCCCAGTTTGTGCTAGCCTTCTTAAGGCAAACTTGTTTAACTTATGTCTATACTCAGATATTGTTGCTTCCGCTGACTCGTCTATGATCGAGCACTTGTATTCGAGCCCTCGAGGCCCCTGGCTTGTATTATGATGCTTGTATGACTTATTTATGTTGTAGAGTTGTGTTGTGATATCTTCCCGTGAGTCCCTGATCTTGATCGTACACATTTGCGTGCATGATTAGTGTACAGTCAAACCGGGGGCTTCACAGCCGTCCCCCTCCCCTAGTCCAATTCGGTTTGGGCAAGGGGAGGGCGCACCCCTCTCTTGTGGCCCTTTCTCCTCTCCTCCAATAAGGCCCACTAGGCCCAGTACTTCTCCCGGGGGGTTCCGGTAACCTCATGGTACTCCAAAAAAATGCCCAAACCAATCGGAAACATTCCAATGTCCAAATGAAACCTTCCAATATATGAATCTTTATGTCTCAACCATTTCGAGACTCCTCGTCATGTCCATGATCTCATCCGGGACTTCGAACAAACTTCGGTTTCAAATCACATAACTCATAATACAAATCATCATCGAACGTTAAGCGTGCGGACCCTACGGGCTCGAGAACTATGTAGACATGACCGAGACACATCTCCGGTCAATAACCAATAGCGGAACCTGGATGCTCATATTGGCTCCTACATATTCTATGAAGATCTTTATCGGTCAAACCGCATAACAACATACGTTGTTCCCTTTGTCATCGGTATGTTACTTGCCCAAGATTCGATCGTCGGTATCATCATACCTAGTTCAATTGTGTTACCGGGAAGTCTCTTTACTTGTTCTGTAATGCATCATCCCACAACTAACTCATTAGTCACATTGCTTGCAAGGCTTGTAGTGATGTGTGCATTACCGAGAGGGCCCAAAGATACCTCTCCGATACTCGGAGTGACAAATCCTAATCTCGATCTTTGCCAACTCAACAAACACCATCGGAGACACCTGTAGAGCATCTTTATAATCACCCAGTTACGTTGTGACGTTTGATAGCACACTAAGTGTTCCTCCGGTATTCGGGAGTTTCATAATCTCATAGTCATAGGAACATGTATAAGTCATGAAGAAAGCAATAGCAATAAACTAAACGATCCTAGTGCTAAGCTAATGGATGGGTCATGTCTAGTCCTGGCCATGGGCAGCCTGGCCCGAACAGCCCGGCCCGGAAAAGCCCGACCCGGCCCGGCCCGACGCCGCTCCTGGGCCGGGCTCGGGCCGGGCCCGGGCCCATCGTTTTCATGTTTTCCTGAAGGACGGGCCAGGCCAGCCCGAAGCCCGACGGGCTTTTACGTGTTCGGGCTGGGCTCGGGCCCAGAAAACAGGCCCCACAGCTGGGCCGGGCCGGGCTCAGGCCTGGGTTTTTTGCATCGGGCTTGGCTAGGCCCGGCCCGAGGTATGGCCAGGTATAGTCATGTCCATCACATCATTCTCTAATGATGTGATCCTTTTCATCAAATGACAACACATGTCTATGGTTTGGAAACTTAAGCATCTTTGATTAACGAGCTAGTCAAGTAGAGGCAGTTTGTCTATTTATTCACACATGTATCAAGTTTCCGGTTAATATAATTCTAGCATGAATAATAAATATTTATCATGATATAAGGAAATATAAATGACATATTTATTATTGCCTCTAGGGCATATTTCCTTTAGTCTCCCACTTGCACTAGAGTCAATAATCTAGTTCACATCGCCATGTGATTTAACACCAATAGTTCACATCGTCGTGTGATTTAACACTCTATAGTTCACATCGCCATGTGACCAACACCCAAAGGGTTTACTAGAGTCAATAATCTAGTTCACATCGCCTTGTGATTAACACCCAAAGAGTACTAAGGTGTGATCATGTTTTGCTTGTGAGAGAAGTTTAGTCAATGGGTCTGCCACATTCAGAGTCGTATGTATTTTGCAAATTTTCTATGTCTACAATGCTCTGCATGGAGCTACTCTAGCTAATTGCTCCCACTTTCAATATGTATCCAGATTGAGACTCAGAGTCATCCTGATCGGTGTAAAATCTTGCATCGACGTAACTCTTTACGACGAACACTTTATCACCTCCATAACCGAGAAATATCTCCTTAGTCTTCTAAGGATAATTTTGACCGTTGTCCAGTGGTCCACTCCTGGATCAATATCATACCCCCTTGCCAAACACATGGCAAGGTACACAATAGGTTTGGTACACAGCATAGCATACTTTATAGAACCTATGGCTGAGGCATAGGGAATGACATTCATTCTCTTTCCATTTCCTATCGTGGTCGTGTTTTGAGTGTTACTCAACTTTACACCTTGCAATACAGGCAAGAACTCCTTCTTTGACTGTTCCACTTTGAACTAGTTCAAAATCTTGTCAAGGTATGTACTCATTGAAATTTTTTATCAAGCGTCTTGATCTATCTCTATAGATCTTGATGCCCAATATGTAAGAAGCTTCACCGAGGTCTTTCTTTGAAAGACTCCTTTCAAACACTTCTTTATGCTTTCCAGAAAATTCTACATCATTTCCGATCAACAATATGTCATTCACATATACTAATCAGAAAGGTTGTAGTGCTCCCACTCACTTTCTTATAAATACAGGCTTCTCCAAAAGTCTATATAAACCATATGCTTTGATCATACTATCAAAGTGTATATTCCAACTCCGAGAGGCTTGCACCAGTCCATAAATGGATCGTTGGAGCTTGCACACTTTGTTAGCACCTTTAAGATCGACAAAACCTTCTGGTTGCATCATATACAACTCTTCTTTAAGAAATGCATTAAGGAATGCAGTTTTGACATCCATTTGCTAGATTTCATAAAATGTGGCAACTGCTAACATGATTCGGACAGACTTTTAAGCATCGATACGAGTGAGAAAATCTCATCGTAGTCAACACCTTGAACTTGTCGAAACCCTTTTGCAACAATTCGAGCTTTGTAGATAGTAACACTACTATCTGCGTCCGTCTTCCTCTTGAAGATCCATTTATTCTCAATGGCTCACCGATCATCGGGCAAGTCAATCAAAGTCCATACTTTGTTCTCATACATGAATCCCATCTCAGATTTCATGGCCTCAAGCCATTTCGCGGAATCTGGGCTCATCATCGCTTCCTCATAGTTCGTAGGTTCGTCATGGTCTAGTAACATGACTTCTAGAACAGGATTACCATACCACTCTGGTGTGAACGGTACTCTGGTTGACCTACGAGGTTCGGTAGTAACTTGATCTGAAGTTTCATGATCATCATAATTAGCTTCCTCACTAATTGGTGTAGGAATCACTGGAACTGATTTCTGTGATGAAATACTTTCCAATTCGGGAGAAGGTACAATTACCTCATCAAGTTCTACTTTCCTCCCACTCACTTCTTTCGAGAGAAACTCCTTCTCTAGAAAGGATCTGTTCTTAGCAACAAAATATCTTGCCTTCGGATCTGTGATAGAAGGTGTACCCAGCAGTTTCTTTTGGGTATCCTATGAAGACGCACTTCTCCGATTTGGGTTCGAGCTTATCAGTTTGAAACTTTTTTTACATAAGCATCGCAACCCCAAACTTTAAGAAACGACAGCTTTGGTTTCATGCCAAACCATAGTTCATACGGTGTCATCTCAACGGATTTAGATGGTGCCCTATTTAACGTGAATGCAGTTGTCTCTAATGCATAACCCCAAAACGATAGTGGTAAATCGGTAAGAGACATCATAGATCGCACCATATCCAATAAAGTATGATTACGACGTTCGGACACACCATTATGCTGTGGTGTTCAAGGTGGCATGAGTTGCGAAACTATTCCACATTGTTTCAAATGAAGACCAAATTCGTAACTCAAATATTTGCTCCGCGATCAGATAATAGAAACTTTATTTTATTGTTACGATGATTTTTCACTTCACTCTGGAATTCTTTGAACTTTTCAAATGTTTCAGACTTATGTTTCATTAAGTAGATATACCCATATCTGCTCAAATCATCTGTGAAGTTCAGAAAATAATGATACCCGCCTTGAGCCTCAACACTTACCGGACCGCATACATCGGTATGTATTATTTCCAATAAGTCAATGGCTTGCTCCATTGTTCTGGAGAACGGAATTTTAGTCATCTTGCCCATGAGGCATGGTTCGCAAGCATCAAGTGATTCATAATCAAGTGATTCCAAAAGCCCATCCGCTTGGAGTTTCTTCATGCGCTTTACATCAATATGACCTAAATGGGAGTGCCACAAATAAGTTGCACTATCATTATTAACTTTGCATCTTTTGGCTTCAATATTATAAATATGTGTATCACTACGACTGAGATTCAATAAACCATTTATATTGGGTGTATGACCATAGAAGGTATTATTCATGTAAACAGAACAACTCTGACTTTAAATGAATAACCATATTACAATAAACATGACCCAATCATATTCATGCTCAACGCAAACACCAAATAACATTTATTTAGGTTCAACACTAATCCTGAAGGTAGAGGGAGTAGGCGATGGTGATCTTATCAACCTTGGAATCTCTTCCAACACACATCGTCACTATGCCCTCAACTAGTCTCTGTTCATTTTGTTACTCCTGTTTTGAGTTACTAATCTTAGCAACTGAATCGGTATAAAATACCTAGGGGTTACTATGAACACTTGTAAAGTACACATCAATAATCTGTATATCAAATATACCTTTGTTCAGTTTGCCATCCTTCTTATCCGCCAAGTATTTGGGGTAGTTCTCCTTCCAGTGACCATTCCCTTTGAAGTAGAAGCACTCAGTTTCAGGCTTAGGTCTAGCTTTGGCTTTCTTCACGGGAGTGGCAACTTGCTTGCCATTCTTTCTTGAAGTTCCCTTTCTTTTCCTTTTCCTTTTTTTTGAAACCAGTGGTCTTGTTAACCATCAAAACTTGATGCTCTTTCTTGATTTCTACCTTTGCCGATTTTAGCACCGCGAAGAGCTCGGGAATCGTTTTCGTCATCCCTTGCATAGTATAGTTCATCACGAAGTTCCAGTAACTTGGTGATAGTGACTAGAGAACTCTATCAATCACTATCTTATCTGGAAGATTAACTCCCACTTGATTCAAGCGATTGTAGTACTCAGACATTCTGAGCACATGCTCACTAGTTGAGCTATTCTCCTCCATCTTGTAGGCAAAGTACTTGTCAGAGGTCTCATACCTCTCGACTCGGGCATGAGTCTGAAATACCAATTTCAGCTCTTGGAACATCTTATATGCTCCGTGGCGTTGAAAACGTTTTTGAAGTCCCGGTTCTAAGCCGTAAAGCATGGCGCACTAAACTATCAAGTACACCGAGCTTGCCAAACGTTCATAACGACTGCATCTGCTCCTACAATAGGTCCGTCACCTAGCGGTGCATCAAGGACATAATTCTTCTGTGCAGCAATGAGGATAATCCTCAGATCACGGACCCAGTCCACATCATTTCTACTATCATCTTTCAACTTATTTTTCTCTAGGAACATATCAAAAAAATAAACGGGGAGCTACATCGCAAGCTATTGATCTACAACATAGATATGCAAAAAATAGCAGGACTAAGTTCATGATAAATTAAGTTCAATTAATCATATTACTTAAGAATCTCCCACTTAGATAGACACCCCTCTAGTCATCTAAATGATCACGTGATCCATATCAACTAAACCATGTTCGATCATCACGTGAGATGGAGTAGTTTTCAATGGTGAACATCTCTATGTTGATCATATCTACTATATGATTCACGTTCGACCTTTTGGTCTCAATGTTCCGAGGCCATATCTGCATATGCTAGGCTCGTCAAGTTTAACCCGAGTATTCTGCATGTGCAAAACTGGCTTGCACCCGTTGTATGTGAACGTAGAGCTTATCACACCCGATCATCACATGGTGTCTCAGCACGAAGAACTGTCGCAGCGGTGCATACTCAGGGAGAACACTTATACCTTGAAATTTTAGTAAGGGATCATCTCATAATGCTACCGTCGTACTAAGCAAAATAAGATGCATAAAAGATAAACATCACATGCAATCAAAATATGTGACATGATATGGCCATTATCATCTTGTGCCTTTGATCTCCATCTCCAAAGTACCTTCATGATCTCCATCGTCACCGGCATGACACCATGATCTCCATCATCTTGATCTCTATCTACGTGTCGTCACATGGTCGTCTCGCCAACTATTGCTATCGCATAGCGATAAAGTAAAGCAATTATATGGCGCTTCCATCTTATGCAATAAAGAGACAGCCATAAGGCTCCTGCCAGTTGCCGATAACTTCAACAAAACATGATCATCTCATACAAAAATTTATATATCATCACGTCTTGACCATATCACATCACAGCAAGCCCCGCAAAAACAAGTTAGACGTCCTCTACTTTGTTGTTGCAAGTTTTACGTGGCTGCTACGGGCTTCTAGAAAGAACCGTTCTTACCTACGCATCAAAACCACAACGATTTTTCGTCAAGTGTGTTGTTTTAACCTTCAACAAGGACCGGGCGTAGTCAAACTCGATTCAACTAAAGTTGGAGAAATAGACACCCGCTAGCCACCTATGTGCGAAGCACGTCGGTAGAACCAGTCTCATGAATGCGGTCATGTAATGTCGATCCGGGCCGCTTCACCCAACAATACTGCTGAATCAAAGTAAGACGTTGCTGGTAAGTAGTATGACTATTATCGCCCACAACTCTTTGTGTTCTACTCGTGCATATAACATCTACGCATAAACCTGGCTCTGATACCACTGTAGGGGAACGTAGTATTTCAAAAAAATTCCTACTATCACGCAAGATCTATCTAGGAGAAGCATAGCAACGAGCGGGGAGAGTGTGCCCACGTACCCTCGTAGACCGAAAGCGGAAGCATTTAGTAACGCGGTTGATGTAGTCGAACGTCTTCACGATCCGACCGATCCAAGCACCGAACATACGGTACCTTTGTGTTCAGCACACGTTCAGCTCGACGACGTCCCACGAACTCTTGATCCAGTTGAGGTCGAGGGAGAGTTCCGTCAGCACGACGGCGTGGCAACGGTGATGATGAAGTTACTGGCGCAGGGCTTCACTTAAGCACTACGACGATATGACCGAGGTGTGTAACTGTGTAGGGGGGCACCACACACAGCTAAGAGATTGCCTATTGTGCTATTGGGGTGCCCCTGGCCACGTATATAAAGGAGGGAGGGAGAGAGGAGGCCGGCCAGGTTGGGCGCGCCAGGGGGGAGTCCTACTTGGACTCCTAGTCCAAGTAGGATCCCCCCTTTTCCTTTCTTCCACCGGAGGGAAAGGGAATGGAGAGAGAGGGTGAAGGAAAGAGGGGGCCGGCCCCCTCCCCTAGTACAATTCGGTTTGGGCAAGGGGAGGGCATGCCCCTCTCTTGTGGCCCTATCTCCTCTCCTCTAGTAAGGCCCACTAGGCCCAATACTTCTCCCGGGGGGTTCAGGTAACCTCCCGGTACTTCGAAAAAATGCCCAAACCAACCGGAACCATTCCAATGTCCAAATGCAACCTTCCAATATATGAATCTTTATGTCTCGACCATTTCGAGACTCCTCGTCATGTCCGTGATCTCACCCGGGACTTCGAACAACCTTCGGTTATGATATCACATAACTCATAATACAAATCGTCATCGAACGTTAAGCGTGCGGACCCTACGGGTTCAATAACTATGTAGACATGACCGAGACACATCTCCGGTCAATAACCAATAGCGGAACCTGGATGCTCATATTGGCTCCTACATATTCTACGAAGATCTTTATCGGTCAAACCGCATAACAACATACGTTGTTCCCTTTGTCATCGGTATGTTACTTGCCCGAGATTCGATCGTCGATATCATCATACCTAGTTCAATCGCGTTACCGGCAAGTCTCTTTACTCATTCTGTAATGCATCATCCCGCAACTAACTCATTAGTCACATTGCTTGAAAGGCTTATAGTGATGTGTGCATTACCGAGGGGGCCCAAAGATACCTCTCTGATACTCTAAGTGACAAATCCTAATCTCGATCTATGCCAACTCAACAAACACCATCGGAGACACCTGTAGAGCATCTTTATAATCACCCAGTTACGTTGTGACGTTTGATAGCACACTAAGTGTTCCTCCGGTATTCGGGAGTTGCATAATCTCATAATCATAGGAACATGTATAAGTCATGAAGAAAGCAATAGCAATAAACTAAACGATCATAGTGCGAAGCTAACGGATGGGTCATGTCCATCACATCATTCTCTAATGATGTGACCCCGTTCATCACATGACAACACATGTCTATGGTTAGGAAACTTAACCATCTTTGATTAACGAGCTAGTCAAGTAGAAGCATATTAGGGACACTCTGTTTGTCTATGGATTCACACATGTATCAAGTTTCTGGTTAATACAATTCTAGCATGAATAATAAATATTTACCATGATATGAGGAAATATAGATAACATATTTATTATTGCCTCTAGGGCATATTTCCTTCATCCTCAGCAATGACAAGAGTTTCAGCGCTATTGTTTATATTCAGATCAACAACATTTCCTGGCAATTCAGCATTGAGATCCACATTAGCATTATTGGGAGCATGCACATTCTCATAGGGTTCCCCAAGTCCAGCATTGTGAGGGTTTATGACAACCTGATCCATAGGAATATTGCCAAGTACCTCATCGTGCCAGAACCCACCATGAACATGTGGCAAGGGGTCTGGATTACCACCATCAGGTGGAAGAGGATCTTCATCTCCTCCGTGCTGCCCAATGAGTTCGCGTGACAGAATGTAGGTAGGGCATGTCCATGAATCACCAAAACCCACATCATCTAAGTTACGAAGCACAACTAAACTGATTGGTATGATGTCAACATTCATTACTCTGAGCTTAACAATAACTCTGGTTTTGTCTCTAGGGTCCTTATTCCAAATTAGAAACCTTCCATATGGAGCAACAGTGCGACTAATCACAGCAACATCCCAACATTCCAATGGGTAATTCATGAGCATGATCCAAACATCATGGGTAGAAGTAATGCTAAGATAGTTCAGACCTCAATCTTGCCTACTAAGCCTCAAAAAAGAGTCACCGATCTGAAAAGGACTGCTACTAACAGCAGTATCTCTAGAACATGCAGTGGTAAACTAAATCAATGATGTGTCCATACCACAACGCGAGGTGTAGTTGATGCGCCATCCCCGACCTTCAAGGTAGTTGGTGATGAGGGCGATGGCACCATGGAATTCCTCCGCAGAAACCTCGGGGATGAGCATAGCGATGGCCCATTCGTCGCAGACCATAGGGAGTTCACCGCCGACGACGACATAGCCGCGGCGAGCACGAAGCAGACCAGGTGGGATGACAGTGGTGCCAGGGGGGTGGTGCGGGAGAGGGTTGCGGGGGTAGCAGGCCATCTCGGGAGGTGGGGTGCTCGCAGGCATAGCAGTGGGCGGTGGACGAGAGGGAGAAGTCGATGAAACTACGCGGGTTTGGTATATATCGGGTGGGGGAGGCTGGGTTTGTTTGATCTGATAAGCATAACTCTGGATTTTCTTGTTAAACAAAAATCTCGCAATGTGGTTATAACCATAACAAGATCTGCACCTGGTTTTATTGCTGCATTGGTACCGCTGATGACCATATCCAAGGCATTTAAAACAGAACAAATATTGTGTTGGAGCGACACCAGAGTTGGGCCGAGACGCTCTGTCTTCCGAATTATTGGGTTGAATAATAGACTCAGGTACATGCAGCCCAGTAGATCTAGCCGATGGAGGGCATGCATTTGAAATTAATATGGGTCTGGGACCGGCCGATCCGTTATGCATGGATTCAGTTAGAGACGTACCAGCCTTGCGAGAAACACGATCATGCGATTGAACATCAGATCTAGGTAGAGTGGTATTGGCACCAGAAACAGGAAGATTACTTGATCGTGGCAGATCATTAGCAGATATATGAGGTGCTAAGTGATGACCAATCCTGCGATATACTTGCCTAACTGGAATATTGCGATTGAGCGTACCTTTACGTCGAGAAGAAACAATAGTCCATTCTGCAACTTGTTCACTATACCATTTCTTCTCCTTGTATATCCAGTTTGGTCCACCACCACTCCATAGGTGGAAATAGCATTTGAATTGATCACAAGAGAAATAGATCTTCCGGACCAGGTAAAAACCCATAGCCTTAGAACAAACTTTGAACCGATAAACATTCCCACAGATGTGATAGACCTCAAAAGAGTTGTGATCTCCACCAGTGATTGCCGATAATACCAGACTGACATTGATGATATTAAGATGGAAAGCAAATCTTGCAAAGGAGATCACCATGGTGAAACCATGTGATGAGGATATAGGGCTCACCGTAGATTGGAACAACTTACGAATCTCACCTTTCAAATGAAGGCCAACCGAGAAATCCAGTTGGTGGGCTATGGAATTGGGGCCTAGGAGCGGATCCATTGGAGAGAAAGAAGGATTTGTTGGATGGATTCGATCGGATCACGATCGGAGTAATGACCGCCGGGAGGGTGGTGGGAGGGTGGGTGGGAGAGCCATTGGCAAACGGGTGTAATGAGTTGATTTTTATCATGTATATGATAATCGAGTATTTAAAAAAATATTAAAGTGTTTGAAAAATGTTAATCAAGCATTTTAAATGTTAAATGTGTATTGAAAAAATGTTGACCTTGTATTAAAAAATTGTTTATCTTTTTATTTGAAAATTGTTAATTAAGAATGTGAAAAATGTTGAACAATTATTCAAAAAATGTTAATCTGATTTTTGAGAAATGTTAATCAAGCATTTGAAAATGTTAAAAAATATATACTAGAAAAAATGTTGACCATATATTAAACACTGTTAAATTTTTATTTGAAAAATATTAAATGTGTATTAGAAAAATGGTGTTCACATATATAAAAAAATGTAGAATGAAAATGAAAAGAAACTCAGAAAAACAAAAAAAAAATGAAAACTGAACAAGAAACATAATAAACCAAGTAAAAAATATATAAAAAACAGAAGAAACAAATGGAAAAAATGGAGAAGAAAAAAGAAAGAAACAATAGAAAACAAAAACAATAAAAAAAATGAAGAAAACCGGTTAACTCGCTTCAAGTAGGTCATCCTCCATTTACTGAGCATGAACGACAGTGTTGCGTGGTGGCTCCCTGCGGTCCCTTCTTCCTTGAGGTCCAGGAATCGAAACCTCGTTCTCTCGTTAACACTTCTTTTTTCTTGGGTTTTCTTTAACATGGCACAATGTGAACCATCGGATGCCATGCGTGAATCTCATTGGGAAACAACGTGTCAACCATGGAGCAATCGTTCGCTTCCGAGCCTTCTGCGGCGCGAAGGATAGTTCTTCTCATGGCCAACACGCATACGTCACCCACCTCTTCATTTACTCCCTCACGTCGTAGCGAGGCGGCTCCCAGCTAGCCGCGGCGGCTCCCATTTCTACATAGGGCACAGTTTGTTGTGGCGGGATGTCCTCGTCGGCCACCTCTCTAATGTTTAGATCCGGCGCACCGGCCGAAACTTCGGCCGGCCTCGTTCCCATAACACACACGCACATATAGCAACTACTCCCCTGATGTGGGCCCGTGCATCTTATCCATCCCCTCCCCCGTCGTGCCCACGCAGTCTGCACGCGCCCGCGAGCCAGGCCCCCGAGCTCCATCGCCCCGCCGCCTCGCCGGCCGGTCGCCGGAGGGCTGCGGGCGCCCGCGAGCCGCGCCCCGCCGGCCGGTCGCCGGAGGGCGCTGTCACCGTTGGGTCTCAACCCCATCCACCACTATTTTTCCAGCTACTCAGAGCGCTGACGGCGAGAATCAACGGGACGAGCTACTACCTCGACCGGCAGCCACGGCGGCGGAGCACACAGATGCTACAACCGGCTGGGGAGGGAGCTGCAATCGCGTACTGGTTTTGCTGGAACCAGTAACGACGACCGCTCGGACGTACTAGTACTGCAGCTGCAAACGGCAATGCTCGTGGTACAACCATGAATGCAGAAAGCTACATCTAGTAGATAAAAAAGCTTCAAACCAGACTCGGAACACATGAAGAGCTGCAACCGTTTTAACAAAAGCTTCATCTCGTAGATGAAAAAGCTTCAACCAGAGATTGAAAATCTTCAGCCAGCCACTACAAAGTTTTCAATCGCTTTTTTAGGTACACATGAAAAGTTGCAACCGTTTAAAAAAAACTTCATCCCGCAGATGAAAAAGCTTCTACCAAAGACCGAGAAAGCTTCAACCAAAATGCTGGAACCTACGACGATGTCATTTTTGCTGGAACCAACGGCGTCGTTTGCTACAACCAGCGACTCAATTTGTTGCGACCCTTCGCGGCGAGCTACAACCGGCGACGACGACGGCGACACGTTTTTGCTACAACAGGCGGCGACCAGGAGCGACGAGCACGGCAGCGAGCGATGAGCGCGGCGGCAAGCACGAGCGCAGGGGCAGGCGACGAGCGCGACGAACGCCGGGGGGGGGGGGGGGGGGGTTCTAGGCTCGGCGCGCGCGAGAAAGAAGAAGGTAGGGATATCGACGAATCGTTTTTTTGGATGGAACGGCCTGAGCGGCTCGCATCCAACGTCTACGGTGCGACCGGCCCAAATTTGGGCCGGCGCACCGGCGCCTATCACCCGCCTTGCAAAAATTGGCTCCAGATCGGGCCAGATTAAGCTCTCCTCCGCCACAGCGGTAAAATCCTCACCTCGGGTCCCTCGCCGATGTCTTCACTAGGACCTCTGATCGCTATTCACACAAGTTTTACCCCCAATTGCAGTCAGTTTCTGAAACCGTGTGCTTGAGTGGGTTGGCGATGGGGTGTCGATCCTTCAAGGTAAGGAAAATTGTACGCGCTGGACCAATTCATTAACCACAGTTTGTACAAATCGATTGTGTGCTATTGGACAAGCAAACACAGACAATTGCAATTGACAAACCGTGGGTGATAATTTAAGAATGACAAACAATCTCTTAATTTAAGAGACCGCCGAACTCCACCGAAAAAAGTGAATCTCACTCCCGTGCGACTCCAGCGAGTCACACTAGGGCGTTCCGATCCGGCAGTGCAGGCGTCCACCACCGGCTTCTATTCTGCCCTCATCGTCGCCGAAGGACGCCGACCGGGAAGGCGTTGGCAGCGGTGGGGCTATATGAAGGTGCAGAGGGAGGTGGCTCCGGCTGGCTCGGAGCTCGGCCACGAGTCATGGTGCTAGGTGCATCGTGGGAAGGAGAAGCATGGAGGCTCCATTGCGGTTTCTCGTGGGGCTACTGATGATCCTGACTGGCGCGGTGCCGACATGCGAGGTCCTGCCGCTCTGCCAAGGCGCCGGCTGTGGGAAACATGGAGCCGTGAATTCAGGGGCCGGATAGGCCGCTGATGCTTGGTGATGCACGCTCTAGGCTCTAACCATGGAGGGCCGCCGCGAGGTTGCCGAGTGAGCGGGTGACCATCTTGTGCGGGCTGGACTCAGGCTAGACCCGATTGGATTTGGCGCCGGGGCCCTGGTGTGCGGCGGGCTCTCTACTGGGTGTGGACTGCGGCGATGAGGTGCTGGCCTTTCGTGCGTGCGGTGGTCGGCGTACGACGCTGCGGTCCACAACTTGGTGCTGGTGGTCCAGATTCGATTGGACCGATGGTGGTGATCGCAAACTATTCTGCAGTGATTTCCTACAGCTCACTAGTAGGAAACAGGGTTTTGGTCCAGGCCGGGTAAGGGCATTAATCCCGGTTCACTCACGAACCGGGACCAAAGGGGGCATCAGTCCCGGTTCATGAGTCCAGGGGGCCGGTCGGGCCTCAGGAGCCATTGGTCCCGGTTCGTCTGACCCCTTTGGTCCCGGTTCCAGACACGAACCAGGATCAATGGGCCTCGCTCCTGGCCCACCACCTTTAGTCCTGGTTGGTGGCTGGAACCGGGACCAAATGTGGTTCTTTAGTCCTGGTTTTGGCCACAAACCGGGAGTAAAGAGAGGCCTATATATACCCCCTACCCGCTCACTGCTCTGTTCTCACTCTGTGTTTTTGCCCTCCTATGCACATGAGGTGTGTGTTGCTCTAGCTCAAATGCACATGAGGTGCTGATGAAATGCCCGAGCCACACTACTTAAGCTTTCTCCTTTCCAAGCTCGACCTCCAAGCTTCATTTTCCTCAAGATTTGTCTAGATTTGGCGGTCCGTCACGTCCTGTCCCCGTCCTCACCGTCGTCGATCGCCCACGCCGATATCGTCGTCGGCACCACCGTGGTGAGCCTCTTGTTCTTATCTTCTTTCTAAAATAAAAAAATCTTACTTGTATGATTTAGATAGATACTTGTATAATTTTCTTACTTTTATTACTGTTTGTTATTATATAGTGCGATGGTTTTGGTATCTGCCCCCGTCGGCCCTCGTCCTGTCTATGATTCGGATGTGGTATATATTATCTTTTATAACTATTTGGTTCATTTAGTGTTTATGACAATTATGCCGACCAACGTGACATAGATGCTTTTATCTAGGAGGTATGTGAACCGGAAATTCCAACCGACCCTCTTGTCGAGAGGTTAAATTTAGTTGAAAATGAAAACGATTACTTGAAGAAAAAAATGAAAAGAATTGAGGAGGAGAAGATGGAATTGAAGTTGCATGTTGCGGATATCGTCGATGATCACAAGATCAAGATGGATAAAGTGCGCTTGAAGATTAGAAAGATGAAAAAATACGATGTCCATACTGAGGCTTGGTATCATTGTACCGTTGGATCGATTGTTACCTTAGTTGCGATTATGATCACATTTGTTGTTACCTTAGTCTCAAGCTTGGGGATTCCCAAGGCATCCCAAGATAATATTTCAAGAAGTCTCAAGCATCTAAGCTTGGGGATGCCCCGGTAGGCATCCCACCTTTCTTCATCAACAATTATCGGTTAGTATCGGTTGCGCCTAAGTTTTTGTTTCTTCACATGAGTTGTGCTATTCTTAGAATGTCATTTTATTTTGTTCTTGCTTGCTGTTTTAATAAAATACTTAGATCTGCAAGTTTTAAATAAGAGAGAGTCCTCACATAGCTATCTATTTACTTAACTACCCATTTGATCTTCACTTATATCTTTTTGGAGTAGCTTGTCATTTACTCTTGTGCTTCACTTATATCCTATGAGTAAATTGTTGAATAAATTGAATGTCATGAAGTTGAAATCATATCATGCCTAGTGGTAGCTTCACATTGGGTTTAGAAAGTGAAATCTTTTGAGGCTTGACAATCACAATATTGGTCATATAAGCAATTCATGAATGATTAGTAGAAGGAAGGAGAACTTTCACATGCAAATACACTATCTTGGAAATATTTTGTGATTGTGAGCCCCCATCAAAATATTATATGCCAAAATTATTGACGTTGGACAAGGAAGACAACATAATGGTTTATGTTTGTTCATATTCACATAGAAGTTAAATTGTCATAGATCCTTCAACATGTGGTGCTTGACCCCATCCTTGCTAGACAAAAATTCCGCACCAAGTAGAGATACTACTTGTGCATCCAAAAACCTTAAACCCAAATATTATCTTCAAGAGTCCACCATACCTACCTAAGGATTGAGCAAGATCCTTCAAGTAAGTTGTCATCGGTGCAAATAGGCAATAAAAATTGCTTCTAAAAGTGTGAGATCATTTAGTGTAAGAGAAAATTGAGTGTTGTACGAACTTTTGATGGTTAAGAATAAAAGCGACAGACTGCATAATAAAGGTTGCCATCACATGGGGCAATACAACGTGATGTTCTTTTGCACTAAGGGGTTGAGCATACAAACAAATAAGCACATGGCAACCTCTACTTCCCTCTGCGAAGGGTCTATCTTTTACTTTTATACAAAGAGTCAAAGTTCTTCTCTCTATTCCTTTTTATTTTTCTCTTTTGGCAAGCATCATGTGGTGAGGAAAGATCTAGGCACATATATCCAGTTGGATATGGGTAGCATGAGTTATTATTGTTGACATCACCCATGAGGTGAATACGTTGGGAGGCGAAATTATAAGCCCCTATCTTTCTATGTGTCCGGTTGAAACGTTTTGCTCATGTTTTATGCGGTGAGTGTTAGCTATCATAGAATACTATATGATGGTTGAGTATGTGGAGCTCTTACTTAAACTTTGTTGAATAAGTTGAATTACAATTGCTTGGTGACTGAGAACATAGGTTGTTGAGTTTCAAGAGAATTCATCGTTTGAACCTTAACATGTGAATTGGTTGCTACTTTAACTTGAGAAGTTTCATAAGACAGAGTTGCTATTTTGATGCTAGGAAAAGTGATTGAAATTATCATTGATCAAACTTATGCACTTTGCTAGCATTCACACTTCATAAATTATTTATTTTATCATTTACCTACTCGAGGACGAGTATGAATTAAGCTTGGGGATGTTGATACGTCTCCAATGTATCTATAATTTATGAAGTATTCATGCCATGTTTACAAAAATTCTATATGGTTTTGGTATGATTTGCATGGAACTAACCCGGACTGACGCCGTTTTCAGCATAACTACCGTGGTGTTGTTTTTTGTGCAGAAATGAAAGTTCTCCAAATGAGCTGAAACTTTTTGACGATTTTTTTGGAACAAAAGAGACCCCCGAAGCTTCGTGGAAGAACCAGAAGGTGAAGGAGTAGGGCACAAGACACCGGGGCGCGCCTGGGCCCTTATCCGTGCCCTGGTGGGTTGTGCTCACCTCAAGGCCCATCTTCGCGTGAAACCGACGCCAAAAAATCCTATAAATAGAGAAACCATCAGAAATAACCCTAGATCAGAAGTTCCGCCGCCACAAGCCTCTGTAGCCACGAAAAACCAATCTAGAACCCGTTCCGGCACTCCGCTGGAGGGAGAAATCATCACCGGTGGCCATCTTCGTCATCCCGGCGGCCACCACGATGAGGAGGGAGTAGTCCACCCTCGGGGCTGAGGGTTTGTACCAGTAGCTATGTGTTTAATCTCTCTCTCTCTCTCTCTCTCTCTCGTGTTTGAGATGTCATGATCTTGATGTATTGCAGGCTTTGTTAATATAGTCGGATCATATGGTGTTTTCCCCTCTCTATCTTGTGATGAATTGAGTTTTCCCTTTGAGATTTTGTTTTATCGAATTGAATACTTTTATGGATTTGAGAGCACTTGATTTATGTCTTGCATATGAATACTCGTGGTGACAATGGGGTATCATATTGATTCAGTTGATATATGTTTTGGCACTCAACTCGCGGATTCCCGCAGTAACATTGGGGTAATCTGTGCATAGGGGTTGATGCACGTTCTCGTCTTTTGTTTCTCCGGTAGAAATCTTGGGGCACTCTTTGAAGTTCTTTGTGTTGGATTGAGTATTTTGAATCTGAAATTATTTGGTGTTATTTTTGTACGAACTCTTGGATAGATCGATCGGAAAGAATAGCTTCGAGGTGGTTTCGTACCCTACAAACGATTTCTTCTTATGTTCTCCACTAGATAGGAACTTTGGAGTGATTCTTCATCGCACTTTGAGGGGCGGTTATATGATCCAATTATATTAGCACTGTTGAGAGATTGCACTAGCGAAAGTACGGACCCTAGGCCTCATTTTCAAGCATTGCAATACCGTTTTTGTGCCCGTTTACTATTTGCTACCTTGCTTTTTTTATTTATTCAGATTATAAAAATATATTTCTACCATCAACATTACACTTTTATCACCATCTCTTTGCCGAACTAGTGCACCTATACAAATTACCATTGTATTTGGTGTGTTGGGGACACAAGAGACTTTTTATTATTTGGTTGCAGGGTTGTTTGAGAGAGACCATCTTCATCCTACACGTCCCACAGATTGATAAACCTTAGGTAATCCACTTGATGGAAAATTGCTACTGCCCTACAAAACTCTGTGCTTGGAGGCTCAACACGTGTCTACAAGAATAAAGTTGCGCAGTAGACATCACGCAACAACGGAAGTTCATTCCCGACAGAGAGAAGGACGAGCTGACTGAGGCCCTCAGGAATCCTGAGCACCCTGGATGAACACGAGGCACACCAGGCTCCGTTATGTGGGTGGTTGGCTTTCCTTGCGCAGGCATTTACAAAAGCCGGGAGAGAAAGAGGAAAGCGGAGCTGAGCGAAATGTAGAAGCTCAATGCAAGACTACTAAAGCTAGAGAAACTTGCAGCTGCTGGCCAACCATCTCAGCGGCACGAAGCTACCCCAGAAGCTACCCTGCCATCTTAGCGGAGAAGCAGCATGGCTTCCACAGAGCTCGTTCAGCCTGACTTCACGGCTCCTAGCTACCCCGTGGATACTATCACGGAGGATCAACATTGCCAGCTTATGAGGAAATGGCAGAACCTAACTTTGAAGGCGACTATCGGCTCTGTTGCACCTCCTCTAGCTGACGGAACATTTCACTGCCGTCCGATTCCACATGGCTATGCTGTTGTGATGGTGGATGAAATAATGGAGGGATTTGAGGAGCTCGAGCTTGACCACCCTACAGGTGAAGGGGAGAATCAGCTGGGTTATGCTCTGAGGAGTACATGTCTATGGCGGAAGGAGTACATCAAGCTTCCAAACTGGAGGCCTCGTCCGCCTTCTCCTCCTCCGACGAGTCAGGGCACTCCGCCTCCTCCTCCGGCGAGTGATCAGGGCACTCCGCCTCCTTCTTTGGCTCCTCCGGCGTGTGAGGGCACTCCGGCTCCTCCTCCGCTTCCTCCGACACGTCGGAGCAGTCCGCCTCCCTCCTCCGCCTCGTCAGCAATGGCAGAAGACAGCCGCCGCCGCTCTGGCTCCTCCGGCGCATCGGAGCAGTCCGCCTCCTTCTCCGCCTCGTAAGCAATGTCGGAAGAGAGACACCGCCGCTCCAGCAGCTAGCAGTACAAGCAGAGGCGGGAGGCAATTCAGATACGGTCCAACTCTCAAGGCTCCGAAAAAGTTACCATATGAGAGGACCGAGAAGGAAAACGAAGACATCTTTCGTGCCCAAGTGAGGGACTTTTTTGCAAAGAAACCTCCACCTCCAAAGGAGAAGATAGATCCGGTGAAAGCGAATCGCACTATCGATTGCCTGAAGCGACCACCACTGCCTACGCCGCAATCCAACTATGAGCGCATTATTGAAAGGACATATAAGGAAGCGGATCGGTCGGGAAGTACTTGCAGTGATGCAAGGTTAGCAGAACGAAGAAGTGGGAAAAATTCCCCAGCTCGGTGAACAGGCGAACCAATCGTGCCCCCCGCTCAAGGTGTCTAGAGATATCGTCGCTAATCATCCGGGGATGGTGCCCAGTACCGATCCTGCTGATTACTTGAGCGATGATGTAGAGTTTGAAATAATGGAGGTGGACGAATTCAGATACCAGTACGGGCAGCCTCTCGTCAAACCTGATCATCCTCCTCCTCTAACAACGATGATGCAAAGATTCCATGAATGGTACATGAAAACCCGCAGCGAGCCTGGGAAGGATACTTTGACGCTAAGAATTAAAGAGGAGCACGACGTCATTGGAATGGATCAGTTGTCTATTGAATTTGACGAGTTATTCCAGTTATACAATCAAAAGGCCCTCGACAAAACACTTGTGACTTGCTACTGTCTGTAAGTACTACTTCTGTAATTAAGTCTCTATATATAGCTCAGCTCTTTCATTGCATGTATATATAATTATCCTCACTATATTATGTAGATTGAGGATCGTCGAATGCAGAAAAGCACAAATCTATGAAATTGGGTTCATTAACCCAAATATCATACATGAATGGACGGTTCAAAAGAATGTCACAGAAACCGAGGACAACTTGCTACAATCGTTGCTTAAAAATCAAAACAAAGACAAAATACTCTTTCCTTACATCTTCCAGTGAGTGTTACTGTCTTGTGCATATTCGGTTTCCCTTATTACTCGAGGTTATAGTAATGTAATTGATGAGTTATGCATGCGTGTGCAGGTTCCACTTTATTCTAATAGAGATTAAGCTTGAGCGGGGAGTAGTAACCGTCTTAGACTCGAGACGAAAAGATCCCCAGGAGTATGCGGACATGACTGAAATGCTCCAGAAGTAAGTTCAATCGATCGTTATCGCACCATATCGGCAACTTTGTTCATTTCCTGATATCAAGTAATTATTTTCTTTGTTTGGCAGGGTTTGGAAAGAGTTCACCGGAATTGTTCCGGCACTGCCAAGGGAGCTGCGATTTACACACCCGAAAGTAAGTACTACTAGCTAGTTCCGCACATCTCCCATTGATTCTAGTTTCATCAATACCATTTATAATGCTTGATTATCAGTTTGATTGAACTCCATTTTGTCATAAAGTGCTTGTGGCAGGAATCGTGGAATGATTTTTGTGGATACTACAATTGCGAGTTCATCTACAACGCGACGACCTCTAAGCGGGGCTACTCTGAAAAACAATATGAAGTGCGTAAGCAATAATATTCACAATTTTATTTTATTACCATCATTTGTGTTGAGTTTCATTCATATATATGTATTGACCCCCTTCTTCAAATTAGATGTGGCAGATGCGGGATGAACTCCTACCACATGATCGCATACGAGCAATTCAAGAGGAATTGGCGGGATTCTTTCTTGACCACGTCATAAATAAAGCCGGAGAATACCATGTGGAATTTGACATTAGATGTTAGGGATTATAAGAAATCTTATATTGTATATATGTAGCTAGTAGCGCCAGATAGATATACGAAAACTTGTTGTTCGACCAATCTCTCGGAGAAAGAGAGGTCGATCACTTCTCTCTGTATATGTTCATGACGATCTTGTGTACTTAATGGTTCCTTCATTTGCTTACTAGCTAGCGTGTCGAGTTCTCTCTATACGTATAGTAGCTAGCATCGACCAAGCACGGAGAAAGAGAGGACACTTCTCTCTATTAGCTAGCTAACACAATATGAAACCCCTAAATTAACCCTCCAAAACCTCCTAACCACCCCCTTTAAAAAACAAAAACCCCAACTCTTGCCCAATGCTGACGCGTGGATGCCTTTTGGTCCCGGTTGGTGTTACCAACTGGGACTAAAGGTCCTCCTGCCCAGGCTCCCCGCAGCGGCCATGTGGAGCCCCTTCTGTCCCGGTTCATAAGCAAACCAGGAGTAAATGTTTTGGCGTTTAGTCCCGACCCTTTAGTCCCGGTTCCAGAACTGGGGCTAATGGGCCTCTGGAACTGAGACAAATGGGTCGTTTTCTACTAGTGGCTCCACGATGGCGATGGTCATCTGAAGGTCTTCGGGAGGGTTCTTCTCCCTTAATCTCATGGTTGACTTCAGCGGTGAGATGCAAATTACGGACGAAGACTTGACACGGCAGGATGGTTGTGCAGTGGCAGCAGTCGCATCTCACGTAACTGCTGGGATCACGGAAAAATGGTGGTGACAACACATGAGAGACTTTGATGGTGGTTCTACTCGAGCACCCGGTATCGAGCTCCGGGGCGAAAGCCTAGGTCAGACCCGAGTGGTTGTACCTTGCAATGGCGATGTTTTTCTTACATCGTTGCCTTGTTGAAGGCATTGTTCGGATATGCTCGGATAATTCTTCAGGTGAAATCCTAGATCCTGGCCATTCCCTTCTTGAGAGTGTTGCTGTTGAAGAACCTAGTCGTCATGTGGTGCCATGAGATGGTTGGTGCGGATAAAGTCATTACTGTTGTTTGCTGATCGTAGATCTAATCACTTTATTGTTTTTATTTTCTCGCCTACACATAGCTTTGGTCTAATATGACTTTGCTAGTTATCAGCACGTTTTAGCGCGTCTGTGTGAGTTGTTGTTGGTTGTGTGCATCCTAGCTATGCAGATGCCGGGTGTGTGCTCATGGTGTTATGTATCTTCTTGATCCTCCATTTTGATTTAATAAAATCCACCCTTTGTCGAAAAAAACAAATGAGTGTATACGATCGATCCACTCATCACACACATTTTCCTTTGTCTAATCGTTCGAGATAGCTCAAGTGATCAAACACAATTTCCTTGTTTATAATGTGTGGGAACATTGTTAGTTACAAATAGTTTGCAAAGTTTGATGGTATACGATCGTGATTATTGCACATGTTTTGTGTATGATGACCATCTGATGTGTAAGTCAGTTCTTACGGTTTGTTAACCTTCACCCGCCGGCTTTGTTTACGACATCACACACGATTGACTTGTCATAGGTGCGTGCTCCATTTTTATTACCACACACAGTTGGTTATTTCAAATAGTGTGCGATTGCTTGAAATCATTTAGACATTTCAAATTATCAGCTCCGCACATTTGATCCAACGGGCCGTTTTGCAAACAGCATGTGCAGTACGACATCATCATCCACATGAACATATAATCAAATAATTAACATATATATATATTAGCGGAAGTAGGGCAGTACTTCCGCAGGCTAGTGCCGCTCATACTACCGCTTGTTTTCAGGCTTCTGTTGCCTATGTTTTATTTACGGAAGTAGGGCGGTAGTAGAACGGTAGTACCGCCCGAGTCGTACTTCCATGCTAGTACTACTCTATCTTCACTGATTCTCTGTGACCTGAGATATTTGGCGGCAGTAGCATGGTAGTAGGGTGGTAGTACCACTTGCGCGGTACTTTCGCTTTTGACTACACATCTGGTAGGGCATTTCCCATCTTTGTGTTTTGGTGATGATGACAACTCTCTTTGTGATCTAATCGTGTGCCAAGTTCTTCAGGTACTCTATGTTTGGGTACAAGACCGTAAGACATTCCCTCCTGACGGAAAAGGTCGAAGATGGATTTTTCTACGTGTTTATTTCTTTGGTCGCAGGGAACCCGTACTATTAAGAGGGAATCCACATCGGAAGGTTTTTGGGTGAATCAATGCACGTACACATCTCTCTTCACCCATCGTTCCCTTCCGTTCGATTTGAGAGAGGTCTCCTTTTTCCTTCTAACCAGTGGTTTTTCCTCTCTAGCGGTTGTACCGCCCTTCTGGGCGGTTGTACCGCGTGTCCAGTTATACCGGCACAACCACTGCCCCAGGGGTGATACCCTGGGGTTGCCTCTCCCATGTATGCCCAGCGGTTGTGCCGCTGCCCCCGGGTGGTGGCACCGCCTCAGCTCTTTGAAACCCTAGGGGGAGCTTCATGGGCGGTTGTACTAGCCATGTACCGCCCAACCACTAGAATTGGTTCTGTGGTGGTGCGGTCCTTGGGCGGTTGTGGCCCAGTTATCCTGGTTATGCTCTGCTAAACCGGTACTACCGGTGGCCAGAGCGGTTCTACCGCTGCGGACTTAGTCGCATCTGTAACTCGGGCTGGGCGGTAGTTTCGGTGCTCTACCGCTCAACCACCGTTGTAGGGGTGATTCCCTTCTGTTGTGAGCGGTTGTTGGGCGGTAGGCGAGCGGTTGGTCCGGTTGCTTCGTGTAACCGGTACTACCGCTCCTACCATCGATTGTACCGCTTGTTAGGGTTCTGCAGCTTACCCGTGAATCCCGGTTCTACCGGGGTAATGAGCGGTTGTACCGCTGCAGTGTAAAAACTGCCGTAACGGTTGGAAAATGGGGGTCCCTTTATAAACGGGGTTTCTTCCACCTACCTCCCCACATCTTGCCCCTCTCTCTCCTCCATTAATGCCGTTCAAGATTTCTTGCCTGATCTCTCTCCTTAGCCACTCAAACTTGTTGATTTGCTAGGGATTGAAGGAGGAGACCTAGATCTACACTTCCACCAAAGGATATTTGATTCCCCAATACTTTCTTGTGTGCATTTTGTTACTCTTGAGTGTTTCAGCACTCTAGACGGTTGAGGTCACCTCGGAGCCACATTCCATTGTGGTGAATCTCCGTGGTATCATTGGGAGCCTCCAATTCGGTTGTGGAGAGAGCCCCAACCTTGTTTGTAAAGGTACGGTTGCCGCCTTCAAGGACACCACTAGTGGAATCACGGCATCTTGGAATATGTGAGGGTGTGAGGAGAATACAGTGGACCTAGTGGCTTCTTGGGGAGCATTGTGCCTCCACACCGCTCCAACGGAGACGTACTTCCCCTCTAAGGGAAGGAACTTCGGTAACACATCCTCTTCTCCACCGGTTCCACTTGTGGTTATCTCTTACCTTTACCTTGTGCAAGATTTACTTGTGTTGTATATCCTGCTTGCTTGTGTTGTTGTTATTGTTAGCATCATATAGGTTGCCAACCTAGTTGCACTTCTAGACAACCTACTTTGTGCTAAGCCTAATTTGTTAAGAAAAGCTAAAAAAGGTGGTTACCTATTCACCTCCCTCTAGTCAGCCATATCAATCCTTTCACTTGGTATCAGAGCCTCGTCTCTTTATTAAGGGTTTCACCACCCGAAGAGTATGATTGAACCCGGGGAGGAAGTGCCCGAGGCCGTGGAGTTGACTTCGATTACACGAGACGACTTAAATGAAGCCATGACTTCACTTAAGACGTCTATGACGACCGAAGTCAAGTCCATGCTTAACGAACTGCTTGAGGGATTGAAAGCTTCACCCGATCCTTTGCTTGTTGTTAATCCCACCACATCAGAGGCCAATTCCGCTAAGGAAGCGGCTAATGGTACTCATGTTTCTTCCACTCATGACAAGAATGGGACGGGAACCTTTGCCTCGGTTCCCCCTCCCCCAGTCTATGGAGGACCGTTCCCTACACCTCGCATTAATAATCTTGGTCCTCCTCCTAAGCTTGTTAAGGGTGATTTTGCTAATTGGGTTTTTCGCATCAGGTCTCATTTGAATCACAACCCATCAAATCTTTGGAGAATCATCGAGCAAGGCTTCTACCCGCATGATCCAAAAAACTTCACCCCAAGAGAAGAGGTGGACAATCAATACAATCACTCTGCCTTGTTCATTCTTCAAGCCGCGGTTCCTCCCGAGGATCTATCTCATTTGCGCCCCTTCACTCGTGCAAAGGATTGTTGGGAACACATCATATCTTTGTACAAGGGGAACTCAAGCATACAACAATCCAACTTTGAAGTGGTCCTTGATGAGGCCGATGAATTCGTGATGCTAGAAGATGAGGATCCGCGTGATCTCTACCGGAGGGTGACAACTCTTGCAGTTGCTCTCCAATACCATGGGAGCAAGGATACGGATGACAATTGGATCAAGCACAAGTTTCTCAAGGCCATCATGACATTCAACAAGGCCATGTCTTCCGTGTTCCGTCAAAGGTCGGACTTTCACACCTTAACCTCAAGTGAAGTGTTGGATGAGTTTATTGCCATGAACATCTTGAACAAGACCGTCGACAATGCTCTTGCTCATGTCTGGTCAAAGAAAAGCTCAACCACTCTTGCCTTGAAGTTCAAGGCCATTCCAGAAGAAGAGGAGGAAGAAGAGGAGTGTTGCCCCGAGGACACCAAATAGGCTTACCATGAGCACATGGCTCTTGCATCAAGGCAATTTTGGGGCAACAAGAGGAACTCAAGGTCCAACTTCACCAAGAACAACTCAAGTGTCTCAAAGAACAAGCAACGAGTAAGGACTTGCTACAGTTGCGGCAATGTGAGTCACTTTATGGCGGAGTGCCCTTATGATAAGAGGCAAGACAATGGTGGCAAACTCATTCGCAAAGACAAAGCCAAGTCCTTCCCAAGCAAGAACAACTTCACCAAGAAGACACCTCCAAAGCACTCGGTGGCACATGAAGAGTACGCCTCCGATGATGATGAAGACACAAGTGGATAAGGAATGGCAATGGCGACCATTGCCATTGCCACATCTTCCCCCTCCAAGGTGTCTCTCTTCGGCGCCCCAATGAAAACACCGTTGCCAAGTGTCTCATGGCCAAAGGTATCAGCAAGGTAAACTCAAACATCAAAACCACCATCACTACTACTTCATTGTTAGATTGTGTAGATGATAGTGAGGTGGTAAATGTTGATGAGAATGAGTTTACCAAGTTCGTGAGTAAGCTCAAGGGTGAATCCAAGAAGCACTTTGTTGCTCTCTTGGAACAATTTGTGAGGCGAATGATATCATTGAATCTCATGAGGATACTATCTCCAAGCACTACAAAAAATACACTTCCGTAATGATACGTGTTTGTCACAGTAGGTCACGTTTTTTGTCATGCATGTACATCCATGATGATTTTATGATAGAATCAAGATAGTCATACCCGTGCTGTCGTAGAAGTGTTCCATGACATTACCAAAATTATCATCATGGAAGTGTCCACTTCCATGATGATAAATCGCGCGTCATAGAAGTGCTTTCGTCATGGGTGACCGACACTTGGCATCCACCGTAATGGGTCGCCGTTAAGCTATCGGGTCCGGTTTTGGATCTGATAACCCGTTAACAGCCCAGACCAATGGGGATTTTCCACGTGTAAAATTCTCAATGGCCAGAAGAACCTCGTGTCGGCTCACCATTGGGACAGATGTCATCCACTCATTGGAGAGGCGCCTATGATACGTCGACACATGGCACGGCCCAATAGAGGCCCATTCCGGTGAAAAGGACGGCCCATTTTACTTGGTCAAAAGGTAGCGGGCCGGCCCACGGAAAGCCTGTTAATGGCCTGTTCGTATATAGCCCATTTACGGCCCGCTAACTCACGACCCGTTACGACCTACCCGAATTAATCCCAGTAGCTTCATCTGGGCCGTCCAATATGATTCCAGCCCGTTGTAACTTCCGGCCCATGTATGGACCATGACGTCTTTCGGCCCATATGAGGCCCTTTGTAACTCTTGGCCCATTAACAACCCATGGTGAAACTGGCCCGTACTGAACAGTGTACAACTTTATACCCATTAACGGCCCATTATTCCATTGGGCCGTTTCCAACACGTGTTATCTTTCGGCCTTCTCAGGGCCCATTTATTCTTGGGCTCATTTCCAGCATTCTGTTACTTACGGCCCGTTACTGGCCTTTTCTGCTTGTGGGCCAAATTTAGCTCGTGGTTACAGTCAGCCCGTTTGTGGCTCGTTAATCCGTTGGGCCATTTTCATAGCGTCATCAAATACGGCCGATTAACAACGGCCCGTTATGGTTGGCCCATGAACGGACGATTCCAACTCTAGCCCATTTACGGCCCATAATGCGGTCTGTTATTGGCCCATCTTTGGCCAATCGATCATACGGCCCGTAGTAGGCCCATTGATGCTACGGCTCGTAGAAGGCCCATTGTTTCTACGACCGGTAGAAGGCCAATTGTTTGTACGGCCCATAGAAGGCCAATTGTTTCTATGGCCCGTAGAAGGCCCATTGTTTCTATGGCCCATAGGAGGCCCATGGTCACTACAGTAAATATGTAGCCCATGGTTATTGTGGCCTAGTTTTTAAAAATAGGTTATTGCGGCCACTAGCAAACCGCGGAAAAAGAACTGCACTGACTACAAGCAAACAAATAAACAAGACAACAAGGAAATAAATAAATAAGCAAGCAACTTACACTAGGCTATCACGGCTATTACACATATTACACCCACTGGGCATCAAAGTTCACCACCAGTGCAAATATAGGGAACAAAGCAGCTTATCACATACATTGGTTGTCAAAGTTGGCGACCAGTGCAAATAAACTCCGCAGCAAAACAAGTCCAGAACAGAAAACCACTTCAGAAGAGCTCAAGAAACAATATCCTGGGTACCCATAATGCTGGCAAAACGCTTAGCAAGCTTATTAACTTTCTCTTGTTTGGCGCTTAAATCCTTCAGCGCTTGTTGTTGCACCAGAAAGTATGCATCTGAATTCTGCACGGACTTCCGCAGTCCTTCGGCGTCCTGTCGCAGAAGATCTGATCGATGTCTTTCAACTTGAAGTTGAGACTCAAGAAGCCGAACTGATTCAGGCAGCAAGTTCGAAGAGCTGGTGCCAGCAGTAGTGGGCAGTAACTCGAACACTACATCAAGACAGGACATTGGGGTTGTCTCAGTGTCTTCAATATAGTTTTTATCAGCTTTCTTGGAGACCAACAAGGATGTCTCACTATCTTGAACCTTATCTGCATTACTTCCTTTACCATTGCATAACGGGGTACCCTTCTCCAATATTTATCCGCGTCCTAAAAGAGAAACAAACAGACACATCACATGTTTACCATGTAGTATATGAAACTCATTTTGGTAAACCAGTTCAGTAGTAAGGTGGGCAGGATAACAACATGAAACAAACATATATCTATGTAGTATGGTCACTGTATGGTCTATATCATTCTAGTTTATGTTGCCAAATCAAGACAGAGACAGTTCAAATCATATCTATTTAAGACAAAGCAGCATAGACAGAATATAAGTGTGGGAAACTACACAGCAATAACAACACTTGTAATGTGCATGGCATGAGAACATAACTGTTTATTCAATTGAAACTGAAATCAACATAGATCAAGTTACAACAGCAAACACGTTAAAGAAACAGGTTTAAAACATACATGTTGCACCATTGGAGTTTCAATTGCATCCTTCAAATTTGGAATTAGTTGGTATGAGTAAATATAGTGATGCAAGAGCAAAGGAGTATGAACCATAGCACGGAACCTGACCCGAGAACAATTCTTCTTCTGCTTTAAGCGTTGACTTGGGGTTCGGAGTGGTGGTCCTCATGCTTTGGGCATTGCAGTTGCCTTACTAACTGCTTGTGTTTGGGTGCTCTTTGGTGGAGACGGTGTTTTGTCAACTAGAACTGGGTTACTATCTGCTAGGGTTGGGGTTAGAAGGGGTGTAGCTAGTTCTCTGTCCAACTAGGTAGGGGTACAATCTGTGTGAGTCTGGGTTATGTGTGGTGGGGCTGGTTCTTGGGCAAGTACAACCGTGGTTCTATCTGCATCGATAGGTAGCACGATCTTTTCTGAAGACCATGTTTTTACTCCCACAGATACTGCCATCACCCCCTCCAATTCAAATGGCTGATAAACAAGAAAAGTAATTGAATGTACACACATTGTAAGATAGACATGTGAAAGTGCGTTATATCGACTAGAGGGGGGGTGAATAGGCGATTTTTATAAATTCTTCACTGAGGAATTTGTGGGTGAGGAAATTCCTTAGCGAAGAACTACTTGCAGCGGAATAAGTACTCAAAAGTATGCATAGCAGAACACAAGCATAGTCATCATGATGAAATGAAAACAAGCACAGAGTACAGAAAGCGTAAACACAGGATAACACAGGATGAAGACAAACAGACTGAGGAAATTGAGAAAGTCTTCAGTCAAAGTCTTCAAACACAGATATGAACAATTTCACAACACAGGAATGAGGAAATGAAAGAGTTGAGGAAATAGAACCAGTTGGCTTGGTGAAGACAATGATTTGGTAGACCAGTTCCAACTGCTGTCTCAGTTGTACGTCTGGTTGGAGCGGCTAGGTATTTAAACCTGAGGACACCCAGTCCCGGACACACAGTCCTCACCATATTCTCCTTGAACTAAGGTCACACATACCTCATCCAATCACTCGTGGTAAGTCTTCAGGTGACTTCCGAACCTTCACAAACTCGGTCACTCGGCGATCCACAATTTCCTCTTAGATATTCTAAACCATGACGCCTAACCGTTTGGAAGAAGCACAGTCTTCAAAGGTAACAAGCGTCGAATCCACATAGGATCAATCTCTTCAGTGATGCTCAATCAATTTGGGTTTGTAGGTGTTTGGGTTTGTAGGTGTTTGGGTTTGGGGTTTTTCCTCACTTGATGATTTTCGCTCAAAGTCCTCGGAGGATGGGATGCTCTCAAATGACAAGTGTCAGTTTCTCTCGGAGCAGCCAACCAGCTAGTGGTTGTAGGGGCGGCTATTTATAGCCTAGGGAGCAGCCCGCATGATAAGACATAAATGCCCTTCAATGATATGACCATTAGGTGGGTAGATATTTTGGGACAGCTGGCCCATAGCACAGCAACGGTCGGAAATTTGAGGTTCAAATTCCTCAGGGCTATCATGTTCCTCACTATGTAGGCAATCCGCACTGGCGAATTCCTAACTCCTCAGTCAGAACAAATTCCTCAGAGACCAGAAGAACTTCGTCTCTGTCACTGAAGAATATGACTGAACTGTATGAGATTTCCAATGGCTTCACTCGAAGGGATTGGTAGGTGTAGGATTTTGAGTTGAGCATCACATGGAAATTTTTCCTTAGTATTTCCTCGACCCCCTTTAACAGTACGGTGTTTCCTATGACTCAAGAAAGAGAAAATGAAACTACGAAAACAAAAGTCTTCACGCTTCATATTCCTCAAATGAATACCAAGTCTTCAAGGTCACACCAATTTCTTCATCTTCAAAGTCTTCAGAAAGTCTTCAGAAATCCAAAGTCTTCAGTCGAAGAACTTCATTTTTAGGGGTCGACTTTCTCTGTAATTATCAAACTCCTCATAGACTTATAGATCTGTGTACACTCACAAACGCATTAGTCCCTTAACCTATAAGTCTTCAATACACCAAAATCACTAAGGGGCACTAGATGCACTTACAATCTCCCCCTTTTTGGTGATTGATGACAATATAGGTTAAGTTTTCAACGGGGATAAACATATGAAGTGTAAATACTGATATTGAGGAATTTGATTGCCAAGATATAGAAGAACTCCCCCTGAAGATGTGCATAGTGAGGAATTTGCTTTTGAAGCAATGCACACTTGAAGAGTTGAATCATGGAGATCTCCCCCTATATCTTGTAATTCATACACGCATTTGACATAATATATGAAGAATTTGAAATGCATGATGAAATATGGTGACTGATGTAATTCAGCATGCGTGCAATAACATTAACGAGGAATGCAGAAGAAACAACAAAAGTATCAGGTCACCATAGAGTTTAAGTTTACAACTCGATCCAGCAAAGTCTTCAAAAGAACGAGAGTTGCAACTTAAAAAAACGCCCATTTAAGATAGACCCGCTTGAAGACTAACTCAAATTTCTCCCCCTTTGTCACCAAATGACCAAAAGGGTCGAAAATGAGGACTAACGCGCCTTGAAGAATATCAAGTTGATGAAGGAGCGTCAGCGTTGTTGGGGTCGGTTGTTGGAGTAGGGCCTGCCGCAGTGTCGTCCAAATCTTCATGTTCATCAGTGTCACGTGATGAAGAATAGGAGCTGGCCACCAAGGAAGGAACCTTGACCTTCTTGTACTTCTTCGAAGGAGGTGCAGCCCAGTCAAGATCGTCCTTGAGACCCATTGTCTTCAGATATTCTTCACTATAGACTTGAGACAGAACAGCCCAGGTGCGGTTGAGGATTTCATGAAGGTAGTAGTGGTTTTTCTTCACTGCATTGTGGGTAGCAGTCATGTTGTGAAGAATTGAACCAAACTGACGCTTGACCCATTTATGATTGCGATCAACCTTCTGGTGAAGACTGAGGAGAAGCTCACGGTCAGTCATCACCCTGGGTGCTGTGCCTTGAGGATTTTGCTTGGGTGCGTTGGCGGCAGAGTCATGGGTGGCAGAGTCATCATTGGTGGAGTAGGATGCAGCCTTGCGAAATTGTCCATCCAATGGACGAATGCCTTCATCAATTACAGCAGTAGCCTTGCCCTTTTCATCAGCTGAGGAAAATGTCCATTTGAGGACTTCAATTGGGGGCAAGTAGCTGCAATGGTTTAGTGTATCAGCTTTATAGTTGAGTGAAGACCTTGTCCTGATGAATCTCATAATCCAAGGTGCATAAGGCTTCAACTCAAATGGTGACATGGTGACATTAGCCAGAGTCCTCATGAAGAAATCATGGAAGTTGATGGGAATGCCATGAATGATATTGAAAAGCAGATTCTTCATGATGCCAACGACTTCTTCTTCATTTGAGTCGTGGCCCTTGATTGGACTCAATGTCTTCGTCAGAATGCGATAGACAGTCCGAGGCACATACAGCAATTCCTTCACAAGGAATTTTGTTCTTGAGGTCTGACCCGGCTTCAAAGGCTTCATCAGCACTTGCATGTAGTGATCGGTTAGCTTAGGTTCATTGTAGACGCAACAAGCACCTTCAAGGGGCGGAATGAGAGGTAAGGCACGAAGCAATTCAGTAGCTGGTGCCTTGTAGTGAGTGTTTTCAGACATCCAGTCCAGCAACCATGAATTCACATCTTCAGAATTTCCGGTGATGTGCAGCGTTGCATAGAATTGAAGAATAAGTTCTTCATTCCAATCACAGATGTCAGTGCAGAAATTTAACAGTCCAGCGTCGTGAAGAACACTGAGGACTGGCTCGAAGCACGGCAGAGATTCCATGTCCACGTGAGGAATGTGCTCATGATCACAACCTCAGGAATCGCAATCTCAGGTTCTTCTGGCTGAGGAATTTCTGGTTCCTCTTCTCAGTGGCAGCCTGGTTCTTGAATTCTTCATTTTCAGTTTCTTCAGCACTAGCGGCTGGAATGTCTTCATGAGCTTCATCAGATCCCATTTGAACTGTAGTGACTGGGGACTGAGGAATTTGCTGCAGTGGAGTGAAGAGTGGAGAATTGGGGTGCTGACTATCCCAAAAGTCATCATTCATCACAGGTGTGGTACAGCCAATGTCCACATCTTCATCTTCAATTTCTTCAACGTCGGCCTCTTCAGCAGTAAACTGAGGCACGGGCGAGGAAACAACTGGGGTTGAAGGGATTTCATCCACTTCAATTTCTTCATCCATCTGCTCTGATGTAGCAGCAGAAGGAGTTTCTTCATCAGATCCGCTAGGGATCACATATTCTTCATCAAAAGGAACAAGGTCCTTTGATGGCATGGTTGAGATTGGAACAGCATCAATCGGGTTTGCAAAAGAGCTGGTCATAGGCTTCATTTTCTTCGGAGCAGAAGAATCTGAAGAAGCTGATGCTTTCCTTTTCTTCACTGCTGCACGCTCTGCAGCCTTGGTCTTCTTCACATGTGATGAAGACGGAAGGATTGGAGTTGGAGTAGGCGCAGGTGGAGCAGAGGAATTTGGTGCAGTTTCTTCAGCATAGTAAGCGTTTAAATCATCGCTGAGGACTTTGATTTCAGACTGGAGCTTTACGAGTTCATCAGTTGTCATAGACACAACGTTGTTCTTCAGAAACTTCTCCTTCCTGTACTGTGCTTTCTTGAGTTGCCTGGCCTTCTCATATTTCCATTTTTCTTCACTGATGAAATGGGTCAGCATGTGACTTTGGCTAGGTGTCAACTTGAAATCAAGCATAGGAGTGTTTGGGTCCTTGTGCCAGAGATCAATATAGTCGAGGATCAGCTTTGGATCCAAAAGCAGTGCCGCTTCTGTGCCCTTGGCTCCAGCGGCCCTGACTTGCCTGTCTCTGATGATCTTAGCAAGTTCTTCATCATCAGCTTCATCATCTTCAGACGGTACTTGGAAGGCGACCTGCTTCTTCTGAGGACTTGGGCGAGAGCCTCGTCCTGCAGTGGTCTTAGTCTTCAGCAAAGAGGGTCCTGTTGAAGAATATGGTGCAGCTGAGGAACTAGCTGAAGCTCCTGAGGCAATGGAGATGCCTGTAGTCCTTTGGCATGTGGCAAGATGCACAGGTGCTGAGGATTTTGCTGGCGCAGCTGAGGACTTTGGAGGAGAAGGAGCGGCTTGAGGAATTGGCCGTGAGGGCTTAGCTGAGGAAATTGGCTGTGAGGGCATTGAAGAAGAGGCACTTGGCTTGTGCGCAGGCTTCTTTGCCATGAATTTCTTCGGCCTTACAGAGGCCTCAGCAGCAGCAGCAGTGGAATCTTCGTTGAATTTCCTCACTGCATCTTTTGCCTGTTTGGCCAACTTGGCCTGGCGCTTGGCCCATTCTTGAGGAAAATCCTCACCGCGCTTGATGCTAGTGGGATCTGGCTCTTGGCCAGGTGCCAATGGAGGTCTTGAGCATGGAGGAGTAACAGCGAATTTCTTCATGTATTTTGGAGTCACATACCTATACTCCCTCCACTCTTTTGCCCATCTCCTTTCTCTCCTATGAATGCGCACCTTGCGCTAATTTTTATCTTCCTCAGGGGGTGTGCAGTACCCAACATAAATGTCCTCAGGGATTTCAAAGGTAGTATTGACCTCAGGCCTCTTTCCTCCTTTCTGTGGCCTCTTTTCATTAGCCATTTTCTTTAGTTGAGAAATTTGAACAATTGAACTCTCTGAAGAAGTATGCAACTTTTCTTCAAGGAACGCTTTAAATGAGTTAAGTTGATGAGAACCTAGTGATTCATCAGCGGACATGAGTACCTGTGAACAGAGTATAGTTGCGAGGAATTTGGAGAGGTCATATGCGTTCTCAAAAGGTTTTTCAATAAGAACAAGTTTGAGGAATTTGACCAGATGAGTCTTGAAGAATTTCACTAAGCGTTCTTTGTCTTAGGTTCCAGAGTTGTATAGATCGAAGATCCACACAATTGAGGAATCTTGAAGAAAAGTGACGCTTAGAGAAACGAATCAAGAGCAGATGACATGTGAGGTGTTTAGTGTGTGAGGATTTGAAGAAAAACACCTTTGAAGATTTTGTAGTAAACATTTGAATCAAAGTGGGCAGTAAAAGTAACTTTTAATTACCCTGAACGAAGAACACGACGAACTGGGATGTGGAGAAGTGAAGCTCGTCTGTGCAGATCTTCCACGCCCTAACTTGGCGGAGGAAGACGGCTACGGCGGCGGCGGAGTGAAGATTTCCGCGGCCGGCGTGAGTACGGCGGCGACGAGGTCGAGGCAGTGAAGCTCTTCCTCATCGGCGATGATGATGTAGAGGCGACGCTAGGGTTTGAGAAGCTCGAGCTTGGAGAGAGGTCGAGCGGAGTAAAAGAAGTGAGGAAGGGGAGAGGGGGTATTTATAGCCACGGTGAAAAACGGTTCGCCCGAAGAAATTGGACGAACGTGCCCCTGACCCTTCTCATTCGCATGACATGTGTCACCCATGTACTGAGAAGTGGAGATCGTGTTAGATCGTGGGTGAATAGATAAGTATATCGTGGGAAGCGGAACGGTTTGAGCGGCAAAGCCGAAAATTTGGATAAGATAAGTTAAAAGTTCCGTTCGCAAATTCTTCAGCTGACAAGGACACCGTGAAGATTTTGAACGAGTTTCAAATAGAACGCACAAGAAGAATTTGTGAATAGATTGGGTTGAATATATCATAGAGGGGGAAGGGTACGATCACATTCACTTAGCAGAAAAACCAACTTGAAGAATTAGCCATAAGTGAATGCTGTAGAGGACATAAACTCATATATATATATATATATATATATATATAGCCAATGAAGAGAAACGACGGAAACAGTGAAGATTTTGCAAAGTTGAAGAATATGAACAACTGAGGAATTTCAAAACTGAGGAAAAACTCAAATTGAAGATTTTCAACTTTTGTGGTGGCGTGACCCAGGGTATAAGAATGATGATTTCAAACACCGCGTACAATTGTCGTAGGGTTCTGAGAATCAAATTCTTCATTAATTTCTTCACACTTAGAGTGTTATTCTTCATTGATTGAAAAAAAACTTTTCTTCATGTGTTACACATCTAAGTCGTCAATTTTGCATAAGTGTTAGGATGAGTGTCCTTTTCAAAGAACATTCGAAGATTCTAAGATATTTAGCTCACACCGCAACTTGCTAAATCTCTTCTCATCCAAGGGCTTTGTGAAGATATCGGCTAGATGTTCTTCAGTCTTCACATGCTCAATAGAAATGTCGCCCTTCAACACATGATCGTGAAGAAAATGATGACGAATCTGAATGTGCTTTGTCTTTGAGTGCTGAACTGGGTTGTGAGCAATCTTGATGGCACTCTCATTGTCACAGAAGAGAGGCACATTCTTCACGTTGACGCCGTAGTCCTTGAGAGTTTGCTTCATCCACAGCAATTGAGCACAGCAAGAACCAGCAGCAATGTACTCAGCTTCAGCAGTAGACAGTGATACGCAGTTCTATTTCTTCGAGGACCAACAGACCAAAGATCGTCCGAGGAAATGACATGTACCAGATGTTGACTTGCGATCCACACGATCACCAGCATAGTCAGAGTCAGAATATCCAACGAGATCAAAAGCCGAGCCCTTGGGGTACCATAATCCTAGTGTTGGTGTGTGAGCTAGATATCGAAGAATATGCTTCACAGCCTTATGGTGTGATTCCTTCGGTGTTGCTTGAAATCGGGCACACATGCAAACACTAAGCATAATATCTGGCATAGATGCACATAAATACTATAAAGAACCAATCATGGAGCGGTATACCTTTTGATCGAAGTCAATACCATTTTCATCAGTGCACAGATGGCCATTTGTGGGCATAGGAATTTTGACGCCTTTGCAATCTTGCATGCCGAATTTCCTCAGTACATCCTTGAGGTATTTCTCCTGAGATATGAATATGCCATTGCGCTGTTGACGAATTTGAAGACCTAAGAAGAATTTCAACTCTCCCATCAGAGACATTTGATATTCTTCACTCGTCATATAGGCAAATTCATCACTATAACGTTGGTCAGTACAGCCAAAGATGATGTCATCAACATATATTTGGCATACAAACAATTCATCATCATATGATTTAGTGAAAAGAGTAGGGTCGAGTGAACCGGGTTTGAAGCCTTTCTTCATGAGGAATTCCTTCAAAGTATCATACCACGCCCAAGGGGCCTGCTTGAGGCCATAGAGGGCCTTATTTAGTCTGAAGACTTTGTCAGGATGCTTAGGATCTTCAAAACCTGGGGGTTGAGCAACATATACTTCTTCCTCAAGCTTACCATTGAGGAATGCACTTTTCACATCCATTTGATATAAAGTGATATCATGATGGTTAGCATAAGCAAGTAATATGCGAATAGCTTCAAGTCTAGCAACAGGTGCAAAAGTTTCATCGAAATCAATTCCTTCAACCTGTGTGTAGCCTTGAGCTACTAGCCGTGCCTTATTCCTCACCACAAGGCCATTTTCATCTTGCTTGTTGCGGTAGATCCACTTTGTGCCAATGATATTGTGTTTGCGAGGATCTGGACGATTGACCAGTTCCCAAACGTTGTTGAGCTCGAACTGATGTAATTCTTCTTGCATGGCCTGAATCCACTCAGGCTCCAGAAATGCTTCATCTACCTTAGTGGGCTCTGAGATAGAGACAAAAGCATAGTGCCCACAAAAGTTAGATAAATGTGAAGCTTTTGAGCGTGTGAGAGGACCTGGTGCTTCAATGTCATCGATGATCTTCTCAACTTGCACTTCTTTTGCAACGCGAGGATGAGTAGGTTGTCGTCGAGGAATTTGATCAGCATTTTCTTCAGCACCATTTTCTTCAGCAATTTCTTCAGGTGCATTAGCTTGACGTTCTTCACGTTCTGGAATGAATTCTTCAGCAGATTCTTCGGTAGGAATGACATCCTCAGTAGCCTTGAACTTGATAGTTTCCTCAGGTGCTGGTTCATCTATCACAGAGGGTAGGTGCTCTCTTTGCGAGCCATTAGTTTCATCAAACCGCACATCTACAGTTTCAACAACCTTGTGAAGAACGGTGTTGAAGACTCTGTAGGTGTGCGAGTCCTTTCCGTAACCAAGCATAAAACCTTCATGTGCTTTCGGTGCAAATTTAGCATTGTGATGAGGATCTCTAATCCAACATTTAGCACCGAAGACTTTGAAATAACTCACATTGGGTTTCTTGTCAGTGAGGAGTTCATAGGCAGTCTTCTTGAAGAATTTGTGAAGATATACCCTGTTGATGATGTGGCACGCAGTATAAATTGCCTCAATCCAGAAGTGACGAGGCGTCTTGTACTCATCAAGCATAGTGCGAGCCATCTCAACAAGAGTTCTGTTCTTGCGCTCCACGACGCCATTTTGCTGAGGAGTGTAAGGAGCAGATAACTCATGAGTAATACCAAGTTCATCAAGATAGTCATCAAGACCAGAATTCTTGAACTCAGTTCCATTGTCACTTCTGATGTGCTTGATCTTCACACCAAAGTTGGTTGAAGCCCTTGAGGAAAATCGTTTGAAGACTTCCTGCACTTCATGTTTGTAAGTAACAATGTGTACCCATGTGTAACGAGAGTAATCATCAACAATAACAAGCCCATAGAGAGATGCGTCATTTGTGACAGCTGAGTAATGGTTAGGACCAAAGAGGTCCATGTGAAGCAATTCGAATGGTCGAGTAGTGGTCATGATAGTCTTCGCTGGATGCTTAGCCTTGGTCATCTTTCCAGCTTCACAAGCTCCACATAGGTGATCCTTGAGGAATTTGACATTCTCAATGCCAATGACATGCTTCTTCTTCACAAGCGTGTGCAAATTCCTCATGCCTACATGACCAAGTCGTTGATGCCATAACCATCCTTCTGAAGCTTTTGCAAGTAGGCACACGGCTGGTTGCGGTCCTGTAGAGAAATCAACAATATACAAGTCTCCTCTCCTAAAGCCTTTGAAGACTTTGGAATTGTCAGCTTCCATAACCACAACACAACGATACTTGCCAAAGACAACTACCATATCAAGATCACAAAGCATTGAGACAGACATGAGGTTGTATCCTAAGGACTCGACAAGCATGACTTTGTCCATGTGTCGATCCTTTGTGATCGCAACCTTACCTAGACCCAATACCTGACTTTTGCCTTTGTCAGCGAAGATGATATGCTTCAGATGTGATGGTGATAAGGTAGCATCAATCAATAGATTCTTGTCACCAGTCATGTGATTTGTACATCCACTATCGAGGACCCACTCAGTGGCTTTGGGTTGATCATCCTGCTGATGTATTAGTGCAGCTTACGAACTTCATATACTTCATCAGTGAAGAATATGACATCAATTCATCAGATCAATTTCTTCAAGCAATAGAACAGATAAAGCAGTATGAGGACGTGAGAAATGAACGTTCATTTCTTCATGATTAGCCTGCGTCCTTTCAGGCAAATTTCAGGTCTCCAGCAAATTCTTCAGACGTTCAAGTACGTCTGGAGACCTGACCCTGCAGAAGAGATTAGTTCTTTTTCTTCACCACCCACATCTGAAGGGGTGGCAAAGAGTTCATCACTCTGCGAGCTCCATATGAGAAAGGTGGCATAGAAGCCAATCCGTTTCGTTTCACATAAGAGAAGTTAGGGTAAGCATATGAATAAGCAGAGAAATTCTTCGAGGACTTATGAACATAATGATTAGAAGAATAATGCTCATATTCATAGCCCTTGGCTCCTCCCTGCGAAACAGAGTTGTTAGCACGATGATGTTCATATGAGGACTTTGATCCTCTTGAGGAATTTGATCCATGTGAGGAATTTGGTCCGTATGAGGACTTGGATCCATATGAAGAATTTGGTTCATATGAAGAATTTGGTTCATATGAAGAATTTGATCTGGGGTTCCTATTCCTCACAGGTGGTGTCATGAGGAGATTCACCTGAAGACTTTCAACGCATCTTTTGGGAACCCGGATTTTCTTCATAGGAGAACCGTTCCTGCAGTTAGTGCCAACATATCTAGCAAATACTTCACCATTCTGATTTTTGAACAGTTTATAGTTGGAGTCAAATGACTCATCAGAAGAATGGGGAGATTCACATGTAAAGCCAGATAAGTTAGATGGATCAACTGGAGGTCCCTTTGCAGCAACCCATGAGGTTTTGGGGTACTGCTCAGGCTTCCGATATGTACCATCAGCATTGAGTTTCCTCTCAAAGGCAATACCCTCTTTCCTAGGGTTTCCTGTTGAGGATCTGCTTTTTAAGCACATCACAAAGAGTCTGATGCCCTTTGAGGCTTTTGTACATGCCTGTCATGTACAATTCCTTCAGCCCTGCATCGTTAGTGATACTAGCAATGTCCTCAGATGAGGAATTAATGATAGCAGAGACAGTTGAGGAATTTGTAGCATTAGAAGCATTTGAACATTCAGGTGAAGAATTAGCAGATTCACGTTCAATGCATTTCAAACATGGAGGAACAAATTCTTCCTGAGCAGCGCTGATTTGTTGAGCAAGTAATGAATCGCGCTCCTTCTGAAGATCTTCATAACTCACTTTTAGCTTCTCTAGATCTTGCTTTCTTTGAAGGAATTCATAAGAAAGCTTCTCATGATCAGACAAAAGAGTGTTATGATGACCTTGAAGGTTGTCCTACCTAGTCTGAAATCTCTGAAGATTTTCAGTCAAGGTTTTAGTGCGATCCATTTCTTCACCCAACATATCATCACTTTGTCTAGCATGTTTTGAACCTTTTCAAGGGCCCTTTGTTGTTTCACAGCAATCTTAGCAAGTTTAGAATAGCTAGGCTTAAGGTTTTCATCAGATTCATTTTCACTTGATTCAGATGAGGCATATTTGAGTACCTTGGCACCCTTTGCCATGAAGCAATAGGTGGGAGCGTAGTCATCATTGCCTTCATCAGCCTTGTTGGTGAGGTCATTTTCTTCAGAGTTGAAGATAGACTTGCTGACGAATGCAGTAGCGAGGGCTAGGCTCGCCACACCGGATTCGGAATCCTTAGATGCCTCCTCTTCCTCATATTCTTCAGATTCAGCCTCAGAGTCCATTTCCTTGCCAATGAATGCCCGAGCCTTCTTGGAGCTGCTCTTCTTGTGAGATGAAGACTTTGAGGATTTTGATGATGAAGATTTTGAGGATTTCTTCTTTTTCTTCGCATCATCAGAACTGTAATCCTTGTATTTCTTCTTCTTTGATTCCTTTTCCCACTGAGGACAATCTTGAATGTAGTGTCCTGGTTTCTTGCATTTGTGACAAAGCCTCTTCTTGTAATCACTGGATGAGGAATCATTGCTCCTTGAGGGTCTTCCAAAGCGACCACGTCTTGAGAGCTTCTGGAATTTCTTCACAAGCAGTGCTAGATCATGGCTCAGTTCTTCAGGATCACCAAGGCTGCTTTCAGAGTCTTCATCTTCAGACTCAGAAACTGCCTTGGCCTTCAGTGCACGTGATCTTCCATAGCTCGAACCATAGAGATCTCTCTTTTCAGCAAGCTGGAACTCATGAGTGTTTAGCCTTTCGAGGATATTAGCGGGATCAAGTGACTTGTAATCAGCACGCTCTTGTATCATCAAGGCCAGAGTATCAAATGAGGAATCAAGCGATCTCAGCAGTTTCTTCACCACCTCGTGGTCGGTGATGTCAGTGGCACCAAGTGCTTGAAGCTCATTTGAGATGTCAGTGAGGCGATCGAAGGTTTGTTGAACATTCTCATTGTCGAGTCTTTTGAAGCGGTTGAAGAGATTGCGAAGAACATCAACTCAAGAGTCACGCTGTGTTGAGACTCCTTCATGTACTTTGGATAGCCTATCCCAAATAAGCTTAGCAGTTTCCAAAGCACTCACTCTTCCATACTGTCCTTTTCTCAGATGGCCACATATGATATTCTTTGCTTGAGAATCGAGTTGCTTGAATCTCTTCACGTCGACAGCGTTCAGTGAGGGTGAGACAGAGAGAACACCTTTTTCCACAACATACCAGAGATCATTATCAATTGCCTTAAGATGCATTCGCATCTTATTCTTCCAGTAGGGGTAGTCCGTCCCATCGAAGGTAGGACACCCAACAGAGACCTTGATCATACATGCGGTCGACACAACTAAAACTCCAGGTGGTTAAACCAAAATCACACAGAACAAGGGAGTACCCTGCTCTGATACCAATTGAAAGTGTGTTATATCGACTAGAAGGGGGGTGAATAGGCGATTTTTATAACTTCTTAACTGAGGAATTTGTGGGTGAGGAAATTCCTTAGCGAAGAACTACTTGCAGCGGAATAAGTACTCAAAAGTATGCATAGCAGAACACAAGCATAGTCATCATGATGAAATGAAAACAAGCACAGAGTACAGAAAGCGTAAACACGGGATAACACAGGATGAAGACAAATAGACTGAGGAAATTGAAGTGAGGAAATTAGAAAGTCTTCAGTCAAAGTCTTCAAACACAGATATGAACAATTGCACAACACGGGAATGAGGAAATGAAAGAGTTGAGGAAATAGAACCGGTTGGCTTGGTGAAGACAATGATTTGGTAGACCGGTTCCAACTGCTGTCTCAGTTGTACGTCTGGTTGGAGCGGCTAGGTATTTAAACCTGAGGACACCCAGTCCCGGACACACAGTCCTCACCGTATGCTCCTTGAACTAAGGTCACACAGACCTCGTCCAATCACTCATGGTAAGTCTTTAGGTGACTTCCGAACCTTCACAAACTCGGTCACTCGGCGATCCACAATTTCCTCTTGGATGCTCTAGACCATGACGCCTAACCGTCTGGAAGAAGCACAATCTTCAAAGGTAAGAAGCATCGGATCCATGCAGGATCAATCTCTTCAGTGATGCTCAATCACTTTGGGTTTGTAGGTGTTTGGGTTTGGGGTTTTCCTCACTTGATGATTTTCGCTCAAAGTCCTCGGAGGATGGGATGCTCTCAAATGACAAGTGTCAGTTTCTCTCGGAGCAGCCAACCAGCTAGTGGTTGTAGGGGCGGCTATTTATAGCCTAGGGAGCAGCCCGCATGATAAGACATAAATGCCCTTCAATGATATGACCGTTAGGTGGGTAGATATTTTGGGACAGCTGGCGCATAGCACAGCAACGGTCGGAAATTTGAGGTTCAAATTCCTCAGGGCTATCATGTTCCTCATTGTGTAGGCAATCCGCACTGGCGAATTCCTAACTCCTCGGTCAGAACAAATTCCTCAGGGACCAGAAGAACTTCGTCTCTGTCACTGAAGAATATGACTGAACTGTATGAGATTTCCAATGGCTTCACTCGAAGGGATTGGTAGGTGTAGGATTTTGAGTTGAGCATCACATGGAAATTTTTCCTTAGTATTTCCTCGACCCCCTTTAACAGTACGGTGTTTCCTATGACTCAAGAAAGAGAAAATGAAACTACGAAAACAAAAGTCTTCACGCTTCATATTCCTCAAATGAATACCAAGTCTTCAAGGTCACACCAATTTCTTCACCTTCAAAGTCTTCAGAAATCCAAAGTCTTCAGTCGAAGAACTTAATTTTTAGGGGTCGACTTTCTTTGTAATTATCAAACTCCTCATAGACTTATAGATCTGTGTACACTCACAAACGCATTAGTCCCTTAACCTATAAGTCTTCAATACACCAAAATCACTAAGGGGCACTAGATGCACTTACAACATGTGCAATGGATAGTAGGGAAGAAAACAGGGCATGAAATAATTCACATTTATGTTGTCTAACCAAAAAGAATAGCATGACATAATTTCACATATATGATGGCTAATTAAACATGATAGCATGACACAATTTCACATGTATGATGGTAACTAAACATGATAGAATGACATACTTCAAAATATGATGACTATGTAAACAGGATGACATGATATAACTATACGATGTGCCTATTAAAGTGGTTGGCATGCCATAATTCACAAACATGCTGTTGATTGAAACATGATGTCATGATATAATTCACGGGTAGAGCGACATAATTCAAAATATGATGACTATATAAACAGGATGAGATGATATAACTATATTATGTCTTGAGAAAATGGGTTGGCATGCCATAATTCAGATACATGCTATCTATGTAAACATCATGCCATTATATAATTCAAATATATGATTTATATACTAAGCAAGTGAGCAGATGGCAATCGCATATATGATGTGTCAACTAAGGAGATGGCATTCAATATTGTGTATATGATGTAAAAACTAAGCATTACAAGACAACATATGCATGCTATGAGTAATATATCCCTGCCAAGTTTGAGCATACACCTACGGGGGATAATAGGATTGGTCATCTGCCTCTGAATCCTCCTCTGAGAATCTATCTGTAACCAGCAAGATATCCGCTTCAGCAGGTAGCATTGTCTGCTTTGAAGACCTTGTTTTCACTCCAGATTTCTCCATCACCAATTCAAATGGCTGATGCACAAGAAGAGCAGTTGAATATACAAACATTGTCGACAAATGCAATGAGTAATACAAAAAAAGGATAGCATGATATAATTCACATATATGGCGCTTGGCTAAACAGCATGGCATTGCATAATTCACAGACATAATGCCTTGCAACAAGATAGCTTGCATAATTCACATATATAATGTCTTGCAACAAGATGGCATTGCAAAATTCACATACATGGTAATTAGACACTAAACAGGTGGCATTCACACAAAGCATGTCTAAACTAAGCAAATGACATGCCAATGCAAGATGCCATATGCATGATATGAGCAATATAACCCTGCCAAGTTAGAGCATGCACCTCAGGGGGGGGGGGGAATAGGATTGGTCATCTGTCTCTGAATCCTCCTCTAAGGAGCTACCCGTAACCAGCAAGACATGCGCTTCATCAGATAGCATTGTTTGCTCTGAAGACCTTGTTTCCACTCCAGATTTTTCCATAACCGTGTCAAATGGCTGATGCACATGAAGAGTAATTGAATGTACCAAAATTGTTGACAAATTTAATACGTGATAAAAAATGATGGCATGATATAATTCACATATAAGATGACTGGCTAACCAGGGTGGCATTGCAAAATTCACATATATGATGTGTGGCTAAACAAGATGGCATTGCATGATTCACATATACGGTAAAGAAACTAAACAGGTGGCATTCACACAAAGCATGTCTAAACTAAGCAGATGACATATTTGATGTATAAAGTAACCAATGCAAGGCACCATATGCATGATATTACCAACATCAACATGCCAAGTTAGAGCGAACACCTCAGGGGGTAAATAGGAGTGGTCTTCTCCTTCTGAATCCCCCTTGGAACAGTTATCTTCCTCTTGATTACAATCCGAAATGGGTGGAGGGGGGCTGCCTTTGCACCCACCATGGAGCAATGTCTGCATGAAATATTATTGCCACGCAAGGCTCGTCTCTTTTTCTCTACATGTTCAGTTCCATTGTGTACAATAATTGACATGCATAGGAATAAAACATAGTAAGATTATGTAAGGAGTGCATGCACAAATCCAGAGTGATGGTAGCAAATTATGGATAGACCACAACCAATTATAGCAGGCAGATAATAACTTTAGTTAGAAAATACACATAATTGCTCCTTTAATGTTTGTTTCCACCTAACATGAAACTCAAGTAGACACCCGAGATTAACCAGATAGTAGACATATAGTATTGCTTGCTGCCCCAATATGTACCCACAACAATTTAAAAACTCAAGTTTGAGCATTAGTTTGGACCTGACTTGGAGTCTAATAGGTGAACAGGACGATAAAGTAGCATGTCATCATATTAAGCGATGCATAACGTAAGCTGATTGCTCTCTGACTATAGCGCCAGAAAAGCTCCTGTCTGCTAGGACTATGTCGGTATTTCCCCAAAGAGGAAGGGATGATGCAGCAAAGCGATGGTAGGTATTTCCCTCAGTGAAGAAACCAAGGTTATCAAACCAGTAGGAGAACCAAGCAACACAACGTAAACAGCACCTGCACACCGATAACAACACCTCGCAACCCGACGTGTTAAAGGGGTTGTCAATCCCTTTCGGGTAACGATGCCAGAAATTGTAATTGATTGAAATAATAGATCGCAAATAAAATAAAGTGCACCAAAGTATTTTTGTATTTTTGGTTTAATAAATTTGAATAAAAATGCAAAGGAAAAGTAGATCGCAAGCAAATATATGAGGAAGAAGAAGACCCGGGAGCCGTAGGTTTCACTAGTGGCTTCTCTCGAGAAAGATAGCAAACGGTGGGTAAAAAAATTACTGTTGGGCAATTGATAGAACCTCAAATAATTATGACGATATCCAGGCAATGATCATTACATAGGCATCACGTCCAAGATTAGTAGACCGACTCCTGCCTGCATCTACTACTATTACTCCACACATCAACCGCTATCCAGCATGCATCTAGTGTATTAAGTTCATGGAAAAACGGAGTAATGCAATAAGAACGACGACATGATGTAGACAAGATCCGTTTATCTATTGCGTAGATATAGATCCCATCTTTTTATCCTTAGTAGCAATGATACATACGTGTCAGTTCCCTTTCTTTCACTGGGATCAAGCACCGTAAGATCGAACCCACTACCGGGCACCTCTTCCCATTGCAAGATAAATAGATCAAGTTGGTCAAACGAAATCCAAATATCGGAGAAGAAATACGAGGCCATAACTGATCATGCATATAAGAGATCCAAGAAACTCAAATAACTTCCATGGATATAAAAAGATATGACTGATCATAAACTCAAAGTTCATCAGATCCCAACAAACACACCGCAAAAAGAGTTACATCGTATCTATCTCCAAGAGACCATTGTATTGAGAATTCATCGAGAGAGAGAAAGCCATCTAGCTACTAACTAAGGACCCAAAGGTCTACAAAGAACTACTCATGCATCATCGGAGAGGCACCAGTGGAGGTGGTGAACCCCATCCGAGATGGTGTCTAGATTGGATCTGGTGGTTCTAGACTCTACGGCGGCTGGATGAATATTTCGTCGACTTCCCTAGGGTTCTGGTATTTTTGGGGTATTTATAGAGCAAAGAGGCGGTCCGGGGGGCACCCGAGGTGGGCACAACCCACCAGGGCGCGCCTGGGCCTCCTGGCGCGCCCTGGTGGGTTGTCCCCTCCTTGAGACTCCCCCCAGGTGCAACCAGGGCCCAATATCTTCCTTCTGGTCCATAAAAAATCTTTGTAAAGTTTTGTGGCATTTGGACTCCGTTTGATATTGATTTCCTGTGATGTAAAAAACATGGAAAAAACAACAACTGGCACTTGGCACTATGTCAATAGGTTAGTACCCAAAAATTATATAAAATGACTATAAAATGATTATAAAACATCCAAGATTGATAATATAACAGCATGGAACAATCAAAAATTATAGATACGTTGGAGACGTATCAAAAGCAGACACGAAAGAGTGCGACCTCTCTTGCGGACCCGTGTAGTCTGCAAGGTCATCTACTCAGTTGATGATGGTAATGCAGTTGTCGTGGCTGCCGGCGGCGAGGAAGAAGATCTGAGGCGGCAAAAGACAGTCTGGAGGGCGGATCCCTGCTGTGGTGAACCCTTCCGTCGTTGGAGCATCTGAGCTGGGGTGGAACACAGCGCAGCAGGAGTGGGACAAACCACACAAGGTTTTCTTTGAGACATATCTGTAACAGAAGTAATTGTGTAAGGGCTTGTTTGAATTTGAGGATTCTAACAATGCAGGGATAGGAAATACACAGGAATAGGATAGGCATGCACATGCAAAATAGAGAATTTAAAAACACAGGATTTCTACCAATCTAGGTGTTTGGTTCACAAGAATTGGAAGATCACAGGATGCAAAGAAGCATGGTGAGATTAAGTCAAACCACAAGAAAATGTACGGTTATAATGCTATTATGCTAGTATCTCTTAGTCTTGTGCTTCATGAATAGGAATTTGAAAAGGAGGACAAGTGGATATTAAAATTCCTACGGTTTTTCTTTCAAGGAGACACTAAAGGAACAAATCCTACAGTTTTCCTTTGCTCCATTCCTTTGAACCAAAGGCATGAATAGTAGTACCATAGGAAACTTTCCAATTCCAATGTTTTTCCTTCACTTTTCCTTTCAAGCACTGGCGATTCTAGTAGGCAGGCATGAGCAAGGAAAAGCCTACACTCAAAAAAATAATTTGTGCTACTTCTACTACTTTGGACCCAGGCCACTGCCCTACTAGCTCAACTCCCAGGCCCATCTACAAATGCACAGCTCAAACGCGCACTGATAAATAATGATGGCGTTCAAGAGAGTCCATCATGGATAGCTAAGTTGCCTGGTACCTCACTACTTGTCATATAGTAGGAGAAACTAATTGTATTTCACGTTACTATGTGTGCTCGGTGCACAATATATATAACATGTAGAGTAAAAAAGTGATGCAACAAGTGTACAACCCCTTTGGCGAAGCCATGTCGATCTCAACGTGATTGGGTTGGTCGGTGAGGATGCTCCGGCTGATTTGGCTGTCAAAGGAGGGGAAGAAGATCTTAGGCGTCTGGAGATGGAGCCGGGGGTACTGCTCCGCTATGATGGACGGTTTCGTCATTGGAGCAGCTCCGTTGAGTTGTACAACGGCAAGGCTGAAGCATGACAAGAGAGACAACGTTAACCTGAGTGGAATTCTAATAGCATCTCCAATAGATGACGTAAAATACATAACCACAAAGTGCTAGATGTAAAATACATCAGCCGCTCATCTCTGAACTTAATTGTCGAAACTGAATTTAACTGCTGAAACTAAATTTTTCTGTCAAAACTAAATTTTATTGTCGAAACTGAACGCACTAGTAGCAGAAAAGCAGTAGCAGCAGAAGCAGCGCCCGGCGCAGCAGCTCGTGCGAGAGCCGGGGCAGCTGGTCATGTAGCAGGATCTTGGGTAGCAGCTGCAGGGGCTCGAGCGAGAGCAGGATCTGCTGCTCGTGCAGCAGCAGCAAGCTCAAGAGTAGAGCAGCAGCGCAAGCAAGAGCAAGAGCAAGAGCAGCAGCGCAAGCAAGAGAAAGAGCGAGAGCAGCAGCGCGAGCAAGAGCAAACTAGGTGGGGGACCGAGAGCAAGAGCAGAGCAGCAACTGCTTCCTCTTGAGCACTTCATTGTTCTTCCCTTGAAGAGGAAAGGGTGATGCAGTAAAGTAGCGTAAGTATTTCCCTCAGTTTTTGAGAACCTAGGTATCAATCCAGTAGTAGACCACGCTCAAGTCCCACGTACCTACACAAACAAATAAGAACCTTGCAACCAACGCGATAAAGGGGTTGTCAATCCCTTCACGGCCACTTGCAAAAGTGAGATCTGATAGAGATGATAAGATAATATTTTTGGTATTTTTATGATGAAGACTAAAAGTAAAGAAAGCAAAATAAACGGTAATAGAAATAACGATAGATTAATATGATAGAGAATAGAACCAGGGGCCATAGGTTTCACTAGTGGCTTCTCTCAAGAGCATAAGTATTACGGTGGGTGAACAAATTACTGTCGAGCAATTGATAGAATTGAGTATAGTTATGAGAATATCTAGGTATGATCATGTATATAGGCATCACATCCGTGACAAGTAGACCGACTCCTGCCTGCATCTACTACTATTACTCCACACATCGACCGCTATCCAGCATGCATCTAGAGTATTAAGTTCATAAGAACAGAGTAACACTTTAAGCAAGATGACATGATGTAGAGGGATAAACTCAACCAATATGATATAAACCCCATCTTTTTATCCTCGATGGCAACAATACAATACGTGTTGTTTCCCCTACTGTCACTGGGATCGAGCACCGCAAGATTGAACCCAAAGCTAAGCACTTCTCCCATTGCAAGAAAGATCAATCTAGTAGGCCAAACCAAACCGATAATTCGAAGAGACTTGCTAACATAACCAAATCATACATAAAAGAATTCAGAGGAGATTCAAATATTGTTCATAGATAATCCTGATCATAAACCCACAATTCATCGGATCTCGACAAACACACCGCAAAAGAAGATTACATCGAATAGATCTCCAAGAGAATCGAGGAGAACTTTGTATTGAGATCCAAAGAGAGAGAAGAAGCCATCTAGCTAATAACTATGGACCTGAAGGTCTGAGGTAAACTACTCACACATCATCGGAGAGTCTATGGTGTTGATGTAGAAGCCCTCCGTGATCGATGCCCCCTCCGGCGGAGCGCCGGAAAAGGCCCCAAGATGGGATCTCACGGGTACAGAAGGTTGCGGCGGTGGAAATAGGGTTTCGGCTCCTGTTCTGTTGTTTCCAGGGTATATGAGTATATATAGGCGAAAGAGGTTGGTCAGGAGAGCTACAAGGGGCCCACGAGGGTGGGGGCGCGCCCAGGGGGGGGGGCAGGCGCGCCTTCCTGCCTCGTGGCCTCCTCGTTGATTGCTTGACGTCCACTCCAAGTCCTCTGGATCACGTTTGTTTCGAAAATCACGTTCCCGAAGGTTTCATTCCGTTTGGACTCCGTTTGATATTCCTTTCCTTCGAAACACTGAAATAGGGCAAAAAAACAACAATTTGGGCTGGGCCTTCGGTTAATAGGTTAGTCCCAAAAATAATATAAAAGTGTATAATAAAGCCCATTGAACATCCAAAACAGATAATATAATAGCATGGAACAATACAAAATTATAGATACGTTGGAGACGTATCAAGCATCCCCAAGCTTAATTCCTGCTCGTCCTCGAGTAGGTAAATGATAAAAACAGAATTTTTGATGTGGAATGCTACTTAGCATAATTTTCAATGTAATTCTTTATATTGTGGCATGAATATTTAGATCTGAAAGATTCAAGATAAAAGTTTAATGTTGACATAAAAACAATAATACTTCAAACATGCTAACGAAGCAATTATGTCTTATCAAAATAACATAGCCAAAGAAAGTTTATCCTACAAAATCATATAGTTAGGCCATGCTTCAATTTTGTCACACAAAACATTCTCATCATGCATAACCCCGACGACAAGCCGAGCAATTGGTTCATACTTTTTAACGCGCTTCAGCCTTTTCAACCCTTACGCAATACATGAGCGCAAGCCATGGATATAGCACTATGGGTGGAATAAAGTATAATGATGGGGGTTATGTGAGAGAACAAAAAGGTAGAAAGTCTCACATTGACGCGGCTAATCAATAGGCTATGTAGATGCTCATCAATTGATGTCAATGTGAGGAGTAGGGATTGGCATGCAATGGATGCACTAGAGCTATAAATATATGAAAGCTCAATAAAAGAAACTAAGTGGCTGTGCATCCAACTTGCCTGCTCACGAAGACCTAGGCCATTTTGAGGAAGCCCATCATTGGAATATACAAGCCAAGTTCTATAATGAAAATTTCCCACTAGTATATGAAAGTGACAACATATGAGACTCTCTATCATGAAGATCACGGTGCTACTTTGAAGCACAAGTGTGGAAAAAGGATAGTAACATTGTCCCTTCTCTCTTTTTCTCTCTTTTTTTTGTTGGGCCTTCTCTCTCTTTTTTTTCTTTGGCCTCTTTTTTTTCTTAGTCCGGATCTCATCCCGACTTGTGGGGGAATCATAGTCTCCATCATCCTTTCCTCACATGGGACAATGCTCTAATAATGATGATCATCACACTTTTAATTACTTACAACTCAAGAATTAAAACTCAACACTTAGATCAAAATATGACTCTATGTGAATGCCTTAGGCGGTGTACCGGGATATGCAATGAATCAAGAGTGACATGTATAAAAAATTATGAATGGTGGATTTGCCACAAATACAATGTCAACTACATGATCATGCAAAGCAATATGACAATGATGAAGCATGTCATAATAAACAAAACGGTGGAAAGTTGCATGGCTATATATCTCGTAATGGCTATGGAAATGCCATGATAGGTAGGTATGGTGGCTGTTTTGAGGAAGATAGAAGGAGGTTTACGTGTGATAGAGCGTATCATATCACGAGGTTCGGATGCATCGGCGAAGTTTGCACCAACTCTCAAGGTGAGAAAGGGCAATGCACGGTACCGTAGAGGCTAGAAAATTGTGGAAGGGTGAGAGTGCGTATAATCCATGGACTCACATTAGTCATAAAGAACTCATATACTTATTGCAAAAGTTTATTAGCCCAGGAAGCGAAGTACTACTACGCATGCCCCTAGAGGGATAGATTGGTAGGAAAAGACCATCGCTCGTCCCCGACCGCCACTCATAAGGAAAGCAATAAAAGAACACCTTATGCGTCAAATTTGTCACACAACTTTTACCATACGTGCATGCTACGGGACTTTCCAACCTTAACACAAGTATTTATCAATTTCACAATTACTCAACTAGCACACTCTAATATTACCACTTTCATATCTCAAAACACTTATCAAGTATCAAACTTCTCACAATATTCAATGAACTCAATATGGAAGTTTTTATTATACTCATCTTGGATGCCTATCATATTAGGACTAATTTCACATTTAAAGAAAATTACCATGCTGTTTAAGACTCTCAAAATAATATAAGTGAAGCATGAGAGATCAAATAATTTCTATAAAATAAAACCACCATCATGCTCTAAAAGATAGAAGTGAAGCACTAGAGCAAAAACTATATAGCTCAAAAGATATAAGTGAAGCACATAGAGTATTCTAATAAATTACGAATCATGTGTGTCTCTCTCAAAAGGTGTGTACAGCAAGGATGATTGTGTTAAACTAAAAATAAAAGACTCAAATCATACAAGACGCTCCAAGCAAAATACATATCATGTGGTGAATAAAAATATAGCCCCAAGTAAAGTTACCGATAGACGAAGACGAAAGAGGGGATGCCTTCCGGGGCATCCCCAAGCTTAAGCTTTTGGTTGTCCTTGAATTTTACCTTGGGGTGAGTTGGGCATCCCCATGCTTAGGATCTTGCCACTCCTTGTTCCATAATCCATCAAATCTTTACCCAAAACATGAAAACTTCACAACACAAAACTCAACAGAAAATCTCATGAGCCCCGTTAGCGAAATAAAAGAAACCTCCACTTTAAGGTACTGTAATGAACTCATTCTTTATTTATGTTGGTGTTAAACCTAGTGTATTCCAACTTATCTATGGTTTATAAGCTCTTTTACTAGCCATAGATTCATCAAAATAAGCAAACAACACACGAAAAACAGAATCTGTCAAAAACAGAATAGTCTGTAGTAATCTGTATCTAACGCAAACTTCTGTAGTTCAGAAACATCTACCAAAATAGGACGATCTAGATAATTTGTTTATTGATCTTCTCCAATTGGAATCAGTATTTTATCACGTTCTGGTCATTTTTAACAATTGTTTTTGTGAACAGAAAGTTTCTGGAATTTTCAGCAAGATCAAATAACTATCATCCATGAAGATCCTATAGGTTTCACTTGGCACAAACACTAATTAAAACAAAAAACCACATCTAAACAGAAGCTATATGGATTATTTATTACTAAACAGAACCAAAAGCAAAAAAACTGAAATAAAATTGGGTTGCCTCCCAACAAGCGCTATCGTTTAACGCCCCTAGCTAGGCATAAAGACAAGGATAGATCTAAGTATTACCCTCTTTGGTATTTATCTTTTTAGTGGAGTTATGCTCGAATCCGGGAGGTTCCTTACATTTCCCTTCATATTCGGATATTCTTAGATCTAGAGCATCCAACCGCTTGTTGCAAAGTGTAATCAAGGTATTCATGCGATTAAGGTTTCCTCCAACATTTTTAAGAGGTTCAAGAGACTTTTGCAATTCGCATAGTTTTTCTAAGATTTGGGTTCCCTCTTGAGTAAGAGTTGGTACCTTTTGTGGGGGAAGTATTCCTACTATCCCCTCTATAATTTCATAAGCAAAACTAGGATCAGTTTCAATAAAATTCCCTTTGGCGGCAAAATCACGGAGTTGTCTATGGGATACGGTTAGCCCAACATAAAAATTGCGAAGTAAAACCTTGAAATCTCCCTTAGTGCAACCACAATAGGATTCTATCATCCTATACCAAGCATATTTTAGACTTTCTCCTTGTTTTTGTTTGAAGTGAAGAACTTCGAACTCGGGAGACAAAGGAGTTGATAAAGGACTAGCCATAACGACGAAGCAAGAGAAAAAAAAGGCGAACAGAAAAGAGGGCGAACAAAACGGCGAGGGGGAAGTGGGGGAGAGGAAAACGAGAGGCAAATGGCAAATAATGTAATGCGAGGGATAAGAGTTTGTGATGGGTACTTGGTATGTCTTGACTTGTGCGTAGACTCCCCGGCAACGGCGCCAGAAATCCTTCTTGCTACCTCTTGAGCACTGCATTGGTTTTCCCTTGAAGAGGAAAGGGTGATGCAGTAAAGTAGCGTAAGTATTTCCCTCAGTTTTTGAGAACCAAGGTATCAATCCAGTAGGAGACCACGCTCAAGTCCCACGTACCTACACAAACAAATAAGAACCTTGCAACCAACGCGATAAAGGGGTTGTCAATCCCTTCACGGCCACTTGCAAAAGTGAGATCTGATTGAGATGATAAGATAATATTTTTGGTATTTTTATGATAAAGACCAAAAGTAAAGAAAGCAAAATAAACGGTAATAGAAATAACGGTAGATTAATATGATAGAGAATAGATTCGGGGGCCATAGGTTTCACTAGTGGCTTCTCTCAAGAGCATAAGTATTACAGTGGGTGAACAAATTACTGTCGAGCAATTGGTAGAATTGAGCATAGTTATGAGAATATCTAGGTATGATCATGTATATAGGCATCACATCCATGACAAGTAGACCGACTCCTTCCTGCATCTACTACCATTACTCCACACATCGACCGCTATCCAGCATGCATCTAGAGTATTAAGTTCATAAGAACAGAGTAACGCTTTAAGCAAGATGACATGATGTCGAGGGATAAAATCAAGAAATATGATATAAACCCCATCTATTTATCCTCGATGGCAACAATACAATATGTGTCATTTCCCCTTCTGTCACTGGGATCGAGCACCGCAAGATTGACCCCAAAGCTAAGCACATCTCCCTTTACAAGAAAGATCTATCTAGTCGGCCAAACCAAACTGATAATTCAAAGAGACTTGCAAAGATAACAAATCATACATAAAAGAATTCAGAGGAGATTCAAATATTGTTCATAGATAATCTTGAGCATAAACCCACAATTCATCGGATCTCGACAAACACACCGCAAAAGAAGATTACATCGAATAGATCTCCAAGAGAATCGAGGAGAACTTTGTATTGAGATCCAAAGAGAGAGAAGAAGCCATCTAGCTAATAACTACGGACCCGAAGGTCTGAGGTAAACTACTCACACATCATCAGAGAGGCTATGGTGTTGATGTAGAATCCCTCCGTGATCAATGCCTCCTCCGGCAGAGCGCCGGAAAAGCCCCAAGATGGGATCTCACGGGTACAGAGAGTTGCGGCGGTGAAAATAGGGATTCGGCTCCTGTTATGATGTTTCCAGGGTATATGAGTATATATAGGCGAAAGAGGTCGGTCAAGAGAGCTATGAGGGGCCCACGAGGGTGGGCGGCAGGCGCGCCTCCCTGCCTCGTGGCCTCCTCGTTGATTGCTTCACGTCCACTCCAAGTCCTCTGGATCACGTTTGTTCCGAAAATCACGTTCCCGAAGGTTTCACTCCGTTTGGACTCCGTTTGATATTCATTTCCTTCGAAACACTGAAATAGGCAAAAAAACAGCAATTTGGGCTGGGCCTCCGGTTAATAGGTTAGTCCCAAAAATGATATAAAAGTGTATAATAAAGCCCATTGAACATCCAAAACAGATAATATAATAGCATGGAACAATCAAAAATTATAGATACGTTGGAGACGTATCAAGCATCCCCAAGCTTAATTCCTGCTCGTCCTCGAGTAGGTAAATGATAAAAACAGAATTTTTGATGTGGAATGCTACTTAGCATAATTTTCAATGTAATTCTTTTTATTGTAGCATGAATATTTAGATTCGAAAGATTCAAGATAAAAGTTTAATGTTGACATAAAAACAATAATACTTCAAACGTGCTAGCCAAGAAATTATGTCTTATCAAAATAACATAGCCAAAGAAAGCTTATCCCTACAAAATCATATAGTTAGGCCATGCTTCAATTTCGTCACACAAAACGTTCTCATCATGCATAACCCCGATGACAAGCCGATCGATTGGTTCATACCTTTTAACGCGCTTCAGCATTTTCAACCCTTACGCAATACATGAGCGCAAGCCATGGATATAGCACTATGGGTGGAATAAAGTATAATGATGGGGGTTATCTGAGAAGACAAAAAGGTAGAAAGTCTCACATTGACGCAGCTAATCAATAGGCTATGGAGATGCCCTTCAATTGATGTCAATGTGAGGAGTAGGGATTGGCATGCAACGGATGCACTAGAGCTATAAATATATGAAAGCTCAACAAAAGAAACTAAGTGGGTGTGCATCCAACTTGCCTGCTCACGAAGACCTAGGGCATTTTGAGGAAGCCCATCATTGGAATATACAAGCCAAGTTCTATAATGAAAATTTCCCACTAGTATATGAAAGTGACAACATATGAGACTCTCTATCATGAAGCTCACAGTGCTACTTTGAAGCACAAGTGTGGAAAAAGGATAGTAACATTGTCCCTTCTCTCTTTTTCTCTCATTTTTTTGTTGGGCCTTCTCTCTCATTTTCTTTTCTTTGGCCTCTTTTTTTCTTCTTCTTTTTCTTAGTCCGGAATCTCATCCCAACTTGTGGGGGAATCATTGTCTCCATCATCATTTCCTCACATGGGACAATGCTCTAATAATGATGATCATCACACTTTTAATTACTTACAACTCAAGAATTACAACTCAACACTTAGAACAAAATATGACTCTATGTGAATGCCTCCAGCGGTGTACCGGGATATGCAATGAATCAAGAGTGACATGTATAAAAAATTATGAATGGTGGCTTTGCCACAAATACAATGTCAACTACATGATCATGCAAAGCAATATGACAATGATGAAGCATGTCATAATAAACGAAATGATGGAAAGTTGCATGGCAATATATCTGGTAATGGCTTTGGAAATGCCATGATAGGTAGGTATGGTGGCTGTTTTGAGGAAGATATAAGGAGATTTATGTGTGATAGAGCGTATCATATCACGGGGTTTGGATGCACCGGCAAAGTTTGCACCAACTCTCAAGGTGAGAAAGGGCAATGCACGGTGCCGTAGAGGCTAGAAAATTGTGGAAGGGTGCGAGTGCGTATAATCCATGGACCCACATTAGTCATAAAGAACTCATATACTTATTGCAAAAGTTTATTAGCCCTGGAAGCAAAGTACTACTACGCATGCCCCTAGAGGGATAGATTGGTAGGAAAAGACCATCGCTCGTCCCTGACCGCCACTCATAAGGAAAGCAATAAAAGAACACCTTATGCGTCCAATTTGGCACACAACTTTTAGCATACGTGCATGCTACGGGACTTGCCAACCTTAACACAAGTATTTATCAATTTCACAATTACTGAACTAGCACACTCTAATATTACCACCTTTATATCTCAAAACACTTATCAAGTATCAAACTTCTCACGATATTCAATGAACTCAATATGGAAGTTTTTATTATACTCATCTTGGATGCCTATCATATTAGGACTAATTTCACATTTAAAGCAAATTACCATGCCGTTTAAGACTCTCAAAATAATATAAGTGAAGCATGAGAGATCAAATAATTTCTATAAAATAAAACCACCACCGTGCTCTAAAAGATATAAGTGAAGCACTAGAGCAAAAACTATATAGCTCAAAAGATATAAGTGAAGCACATAGAGTATTCTAATAAATTCCGAATCATGTGTGTCTCTCTCAAAAGGTGTGTACAGCAAGGATGATTGTGTTAAACTAAAAAGCAAAGACTCAAATCATACAAGACACTCCAAGCAAAACACATATCATGTGGTGAATAAAAATATAGCCCCAAGTAAAGTTACCGATAGACGAAGACGAAAGAGGGGATGCCTTCCGGGGCATCCCCAAGCTTAAGCTTTTGGTTGTCCTTGAATTTTACCTTGGGGTGCCTTGGGAATCCCCAAGCTTAGGCTCTTGCCACTCCTTGTTCCATAATCCATCAAATCTTTACCCAAAACATGAAAACTTCACAACACAAAACTCAACAGAAAATCTCATGAGCTCCGTTAGCGAAATAAAACAAACCTCCACTTTAAGGTACTGTAATGAGCTCATTCTTTATTTATGTTGGTGTTAAACCTAGTGTATTCCAACTTCTCTATGGTTTATAAGCTCTTTTACTAGCCATATATTCATCAAAATAAGCAAACAACACACGAAAAACAGAATCTGTCAAAAACAGAACAGTCTGTAGTAATCTGTATCTAACGCAAACTTCTGTAGCTCAGAAAAATCTACCAAAATAGGAAGACCTAGATAATTTGTTTATTGATCTACTGCAATTGGAATCAGTATTTTATCACGTTCTGGTGATTTTGAACAATTGTTTTCGTGAACAGAAAGTTTATGGAATTTTCAGCAAGATCAAATAACTATCATCCAAGAAGATCCTATAGGTTTCACTAGGCACAAACACTAATTAAAACAAAAAACCACATATAAACAGAAGCTATATGTATTATTTATTACTAAACAGAACCAAAAGCAAAAAAACTGAAATAAAATTGGGTTGCCTCACAACAAGCGCTATCGTTTAACGCCCCTAGCTAGGCATAAAGGCAAGGATAGATCTAAGTATTACCCTCTTTGGTATTTATCTTTTTTGTGGAGTTATGCTCGAATCCGGGAGGTTCCTTACATTTCCCTTCATATTCGGAGATTCTTAGATCTAGCGCATCCAACCGCTTGTTGCAAAGTGTAATCAAGGTATTCATGCGATTAAGGTTTCCTCCAACATTTTTAAGAGGTTCAAGAGACTTTTGCAATTCGCATAGTTTTTCTAAGATTTGGGACCCCTCTTGAGTAAGAGTTGGTACCTTTTGTGGGGGAATTATTTCTACTATCCCCTCTATAATTTCATAAGCAAAACTCGGATCAGTTTCAATAAAATTCCCTTTGGCGGCAAAATCAAGGATTGTCTATGGGATATGGTTAGCCCAGCATAAAAATTGCGAAGTAAAACCTTGAAATCTCCCTTAGTGCAACCACGATTGGATTCTATCATCCTATACCAAGCATATTTTAGACTTTCTCCTTGTTTTTATTTGAAGTGAAGAACTTCGAACTCGGGAGACAAAGGAGTAGATAAAGGACTAGCCATAACGACGAAGCAAGCGGAAAAAAAGGAGAACGGAAAAGAGGGCGAAAAAACGGTGAGGGTGAAGTGGGGGAGAGGAAAACGAGAGGCAAATGGCAAATAATGTAATGCGAGGGATAAGAGTTTGTGATGGGTACTTGGTATGTCTTGAATTGTGCGTAGACTCCCCGGCAACGGCGCCAGAAATCCTTCTTGCTACCTCTTGAGCACTGCGTTGGTGTTCCCTTGAAGAGGAAAGGGTGATGCAGTAAAGTAGCGTAAGTATTTCCCTCAGTTTTTGAGAACCAAGGTATCAATCCAGTAGGAGACCATGCTCAAGTCCCACGTACCTACACAAACAAATAAGAACCTTGCAACCAACGCAATAAAGGGGTTGTCAATCCCTTCACGGCCACTTGCAAAAGTTTGATCTGATAGAGATGATAAGATAATATTTTTGGTATTTTTTATGATAAAGACTAAAAGTAAAGAAAGCAAAATAAACGGTAATATAAATAACGGTAGATTAATATGATAAAGAATAGACCCAGGGGCCATAGGTTTCACTAGTGGCTTCTCCCAAAGAGCATAAGTATTACGGTGGGTGAACAAATTACTGTCGAGAAATTGATAGAATTGAGCATAGTTATGAGAATTTGTAGGTATGATCATGTATATAGGAATCACGTCCGTGACAAATAGACCGACTCCTGCCTGCATCTACTACTATTACTCCACACATCGACCGCTATCCAGCATGCATCTAGAGTATTAAGTTCATAAGAACAGAGTAACGCTTTAAGCAAGATGACATGATGTAGAGGGATAAACTCAACCAATATGATAGAAACCCCATCTTTTTATCCTCGATGGCAACAATACAATACGTGTTGTTTCCCCTTCTGTCACTGGGATCGAGCACCGCAAGATTGAACCCAAAGCTAAGCACTTCTCCCATTGCAAGAAAGATCTATCTAGTAGGCCAAACCAAACTGATAATTCGAAGAGACTTGCAAAGATAACAAATCATACATAAAAGAATTCAGAGGTGATTCAAATATTGTTCATAGAGAATCTTGATCATAAACCCACAATTCATCGGATCTCGACAAACACACCGCAAAAGAAGATTACATCGAATAGATCTCCAAGAGAATCGAGGAGAACTTTGTATTGAGATCCAAAGAGAGAGAAGAAGCCATCTAGCTAATAACTATAGACCCGAAGGTCTGAGGTAAACTACTCACACATTATCGGAGAGGCTATGGTGTTGATGTAGAAGCCCTCCGTGATAATTGCCCCCTCCGGTGGAGCGCCGGAAAAGGCCCCAAGATGGGATCTCACGGGTACAGAGAGTTGCGGCGGTGGAAATAGGGTTTCGGCTCCTGCTCTGATGTTTCCAGGGTATATGAGTATATATAGGCGAAAGAGGTCAGTCAGGAGAGCTACGAGGGGCCCACGATGGTGGGGGGACGCCCAGGGGCAGGCGCGCCTCCCTGCCTCGTGGCCTCCTCGTTCATTGCTTGACGTCCACTCCAAGTCCTCTGGATCACGTTTGTTCCGAAAATCACGTTCCCGAAGGTTTCATTCCATTTGGACTCCGTTTGATATTCCTTTCCTTTGAAACACTGAAATAGGCAAAAAAACAGCAATTTAGGCTGGGCCTCCGGTTAATAGGTTAGTCCCAAAAATAATATAAAAGTGTATAATAAAGCCCATTGAACATCCAAAACAGATAATATAATAGTATGGAACAATCAAAAATTATAGATACGTTGGAGACATATCAGCAGCGCGAGCAAGAACCGAAGGAGCAGCAGCTCCTACTGATGTGGACGTCGCCGCCAAGGGAGCGTCACCGTGGAGGAAGTGGCCGGTAAATCTGCCGTGGATGGAGCCGCGCGTTGTCGCTCGGGACCGAGCATCGGCAGCACCATGAGATCGAATCAAGAAGAAAATGTGGAGATTAGTGTAGAACCTCTTTGGTGGCGCCAATTAGGCCTTAGCTTCATCAAGGAATCGGTGATGATGGTGCTCTTTCGGTGGTGCAGGTGAATATGGCGGTGTGGGAATGGAGGTGGTGCGAAAGACGAGGGGGGCATCGGGGTAGCTCCTTGGAGGTGGAGGACGGGGTGGCTGAACCGGCGGGACGACAAGATCGATGACGGATCCTGGAAGGGACACCATCGGGGGAGCGGGGAGACGAAGCCGGGAAGACCTGCAGGCTCGCGCCAGACACGTCACTACCATCTATGGGCAGTGGAAGGGCCAAGGAGTGAGTGCGGTCGGCCCATGCGCCTCCCCTGGCTGACGAGGCGGCAGGCGGGTCGTGGGGAGGACTGTCCTTGGAGTCATCGTTGTCCTCCTCCGAGCCGGAGTTGCAGCCGTGGCGAGGGTCCCAGTCGCTGGGGTGGCGCCCCATGCCGCAACCGTCGGGGCCACTGATACGTCTTGGTCGTATGTACTTTTCCTAACACTTTTCCTCTTGTTTTGGACTCTAATTTGCATGATTTGAACGAAACTAACCCGGACTGACGCTATATTCAGCAGCACTACCATGGTGTTGTTTTTGTGCAGAAATAAAAGTTCTGGGATTGAAACCAAACTTTGCAAGGAATTTTTATATGAATAAAGATAATTTCTGGAGCCAAGAACCATCGGAGGGGGGCACCTAGGTGGGCACAACCCACCAGGGCGCGCCACCCCCTCCAGGCGAGCCCAGGTGGGTTGTCCCCACCTGGTGGCCCCGCAGACCCTGAAACTGACGCTATCAAAGCCTATTTTTCAGAAAAAATGAGGAAAAAAGAATTATTGCTTTTCACGAGACGGAGCCGCCACCTCCTGTTCTTCATCGGAAGGCCAAATCTGGAGTGTGTTTGGGGCTCCGGAGAGGGGGATCATCGATCTTCGTCATCACCAACCCTTCTCCATCGCCAATTCCATGATTCTCCCCACCGGGAGTGAGTAATTCCTTCGTAGGCTCGCTGGTCGGTGAGGAGTTGGATGAGATCAATCATGTAATCGAGTTAGTTTTGTATGGCTTGATCCCTAATATCCATTATGTTCTGAGATTGATGTTGATATGACTTTGTCATGCTTAATGCTTGTCACTTTGGGCCCGGGTGCCATGATTTCAGATTTGAACCGTTTATTTTATCACCATTATATCTATGTTCTAGATCCGATCTTGCAAGTTATATCACCTACTACATGTTATGATCCGGCAACCCCGGAGTGACAATAGTCGGGACACTTCCCGGTGATGACCGTAGTTTGAGGAGTTCATGTATTCACCGAGTGTTAATGCTTTGTTCCAGTTCTCTATTAAAAGGAGGCCTTAATATCCCTTAGTTTCCAATAGGACCCCGCTGCCACGGGAGGGTAGGACAAAATATGTCATGCAAGTTCTTTCCATAAGCACATATGACTATTTACGGAATACATGCCTACATTATATTTATGAACTGGAGCTAGTGCTATATCGCCCTAGGTTATGACTGTCACATGATGAATATCATCCAACAAATCGCCGATCCAATGCCTACGATTTTCTTACATATTGATCTTACTAAGTTACTACTGCTATTGTTACTTTTGCACTGCTACAAAATCATTGCTATCACTGTTACCATTACTGTTGTTGTTGCTACTACTATCAAAACTATCATACTACTTTGCTACGGATCACCTTGCTGTCGATAATTAATCTCCAGGTGTGGTTGAATTGAAAACTCAGCTGCTAATACTTGCAAATATTCTTTGGCTCCCCTTGTGTCGAATCTATAAATTTGGGTTGAATACTCTACCCTAGAAAACTGTTGTGAACCCCTATACTTGTGGGTTATCAAGACCTTTTTCGGACGCCGTTGCCGGGGAGCATAGCTATATTTGCTGAGTCACTTGGGATTATTATCAAACTGTCACTATGAAGAATCTGAAGGATGCTAAGACTAAGATTTTTTCCCTCTAAGACGAGAGGAGGTAAGGAACTGCCATCTAGCTCCGCACTTGATTCACCTTCTGTTATAGGTAAACTTGCAACACCACCACAGGCTACCAATTATGATATGTCACACGTTATTGATGATGCTACTTCTGCTATGAATGCTACTATTGATGATGCTAGTACCTTGCTTGATGATAATGTGCCACTAGGTGAATTTCTTGATGAACAAATTTCTAGAGTAAGACAACATGATATTGTTGAAACTGATGAAGAGCTTGAAACTGAAAATCTTGAAACACCTACTAAAACTAGTTCTCCTAGATATGAATTGCCTAAGATATCAGAAGGATATGTTATGGATGAGGAGACAACTAGAGACTTTCTTGCTTGCAATGATAGGGATGATATTAAGAAATTGTTATGCAAACTGAAAGAAAAATATCTGAATGCTAGAATGAAATATGATCCTAAGTTTTCTACTTCACCTATCTTTGTTGATGATAAGGATTATGAATTCTCTGTCGACCCAAAGTTGATTACTTTGGTTGAATCTGATCCTTTCCATGGTTATGAAACTGAAACTATTGTGGCACATCTTACTAAGTTGAATGACATAGCCACCCTTTTTGCTCATGATGAGAAAATTCGCTATTATTCAAATTATTTTCGTTCTCATTAAAGGGTGATGCTAAAGCTTGGTACAATACTCTTGCTCCTGATTGTGTGCGTAGTCCCCAGGATATGATTTATTACTTCTCTGAGAAATATTTCCCTGCTCATAAGAAACAAGCTGCCTTACAGAAATATTTAAATTTGTGCAAATTGCAGAAGAGAGTCTGCCACAAGCTTGGGGAGGCTTCTCCAATTGCTTAATGCTTTGCCTGATCATCCTCTTAAGAAAAATGAAATACTTGATATCTTCTATAATGGACTAACCGATGCTTCTAGGGATTTCCTAGATAGTTGTGCTGGTTGTGTTTTCAGGGAACAAACTATTGGGCAACTTGAAGAATTATTGAATAACATATTAAAAGATCTTGATGATTGGACTCTTTCTGAACCACCGCCTAAACCCACTCCAAAGAAAAGGGGTATCTTATATCACAGTCCTGAAGATATGCAAGAGGCAAACAAATCTATGAGAGAAAAGGTATTAAAGATGAGGATGTCAAAAATTTACCTCCTATTAAAGAAATACATGGGCTTGATACATGACTACCTAAGGTGGTAGAGGTAAATTCTCTAATGAAATTCAATGATAATGATAATCCTCACAACACGCACCCTAGCCAATGCCTTTATGAGTTTGAAAATTATATCAGAAAGCAAGATCACTTCAATGCAAATGTTATGAAACAACTGAAATACAATTCTGATAGGATTACTCTCTTGAGTGACTTGTTATTTAGAATCTCAAATGATGTTAGAGGTGTGGGGAAGCATGCTTCTATGGTTCAAACTCAGTTAGAACAAGTTGCTAAATCTCAAACAGAGTTGTTAGATGAAATGAATAATAATATCAATGATCATGCTGTTAGAGTAATGACTAGAGGAGGTAGGATGACTCAGGAACCACTTTATCCTGAGGGACACCCAACAAGAACTGAACAAGACTCTCAAAGAGTTAACACTGATGCACCTAGTCCCTCTAAAAGAAAAAGAAGAAGAAAAATGATAGGACTTTGCATGCCTCTAGTGAACCTGAAGTAGAAAAACCTCCTGATAATGATAATGAAGTTTCTATCTCTGATGCTGAAACTCAATCTGGTAGTGAACACTCACCTTCTGATAATGAAAAATATAATGATGAGGTTCGTGAAGACTCAAACAAATAATAAAGAACCAGACAATGATGTTGAGATAGAACCAGTAGTTGATCTTGATAACCCACAACCCAAGAATAAAAGATATGATAAAAGAGACTTTGTTGCTAGAAAACACGGTAAGGAAAGAGAACCATGGGTTGAAAAACCTATGCCCTTTCCACCTAAGCCAACTAAAAAGAAAGATGATGAAGAATTTGAACGCTTTGCTGAGATGTTGAGGCCAGTCTTTTTGCGTACTCGCTTGAGTGATATCTTAAAAATGCCTCCCTATGCAAAGTACATGAAAGACATCATCACCAATAAGAGAAAAATACCAGAAGCTGAAATATCCACCATGCTTGCTAATTATACTTTTAAATATGGAGTACCTAAAAAACTTGGAGATCCGGGAATACCAACTATACCTTGCTCCATCAAAAGAAATTATGTGAAAACTGCTTTATGTGACTTGGGAGCTGGTGTTAGTGTTATGCCTTTCTCTTTATATAAAAGACTTGATTTGAATAAACTCACACCTACTGAAATATCTTTGCAAATGGCTGACAAATCAACTACTATACCTATTGGTATTTGTGAGGATGTGCCCGTTGTTGTTGCTAATGTTACTATTCTGACTGACTTTGTTATACTTGAGATGCCCGAGGACGACAACATGTCGATTATCCTTGGTAGACCCTTGTTGAATACTGTAGGGGCTGTTATTGATTGCAATAAAAGCAAGGTCACTTTTCATATCAATGGTAATGAGCATACGGTGCACTTTCCGAAGAAACAATTCCAAGTGAATGGTATTAATGTTATTGAAAAATATCCGACAATCACTATTGGAAGTTTTCAACTACCTCTACCTACTGTTAAAAAGAAATATGAAATGCTTACTGTTGGGAACATTCATATCCCCATTGAGGTAACTTAGTGATTTACGGAAGTTCTTCGGTTTCATGCTAATCGAAAGTGGTTGTTAATAAGACTTGATCAACCTTATTAAGTGATCATTTTTAGAGGTATGAAGTTGATGAATTTAGTGAGCACTACCTTCTGTCCCTACCTTTTATTTTTTGTTTTTATTAGTTAAATAAAATAAAATGCCATGTCTTGACTGTTTTCTGAATTTCCCGTGCAATAAAAAATGACCCAAAAACAAAAGTTCTCAGAATGCTCTGAAATTTTAATACGTTTTTTTTCTAAATATTTATGAATTTTTGGTGCAAATAATTTCAGAGGGAGGTGCACCAGGTGGGCACAACCCACCTGGGCGCGCGAGGACCCCCAGGTGCGCCATGGTGGGTTATGGTCCCCACGTGGGCCCCTCACTTATCTCTTTAGCCCATGTCATCACCTACCTCCAGAAAAAATTCACCATTGCTCTCTCCCTCGTGTTCTTGTTCTCAAACCCGCGGATTTCGATCTCTTTGCTCGAAGCTCCGTTTCCGAAACTGTTTTGGGGGATTGTGTTGGGAATCGTAGCATAATTTAAAATTTTCCTACGCTCACCAAGATGCATCTATGGAGTCTACTAGCAACGAGGGGAAAGGAGTGGATCTACATACCCTTGTAGATCGCGAGCGGAAGCGTTCCAATGAACGTGGATGACGGAGTCGTACTCGCCGTGATCCAAATCACCGATGACCGAGTGCCGAACGGACGGCACCTCCGCGTTCAACACACGTACGGTGCAGCGACGTCTCCTCCTTTCTTGATCCAGCAAGGGGGGAGGAGAGGTTGATGGAGATCCAACAGCACGACGGCGTGGTGGTGGATGTAGCGGCTCTCCGGCAGGGCTTCGCCGAGCTTCTGCGCGCGAGAGAGAGGTGTTGCAGGGGAGGAGGGAGGCGCCAAAGGCTGTATGTCGTGCTGCCCTCCCTCCCCCCCCCTTTATATAGGCCCCCAAGGGGGGTGCGCAGCCCTTGGAGATGGGATCTCCAAGGGGGGGGCGGCGGCCAAGGGGGAAGGGGTTGCCTTGCCCCCCAAGGCAAGGGGAAACTCCCCCCCCTAGGGTTCCCAACCCTAGGCGCATGGGGGGGAGGCCCAAAGTGGCGCCCCAGCCCATTAGGGGCTGGTTCCCCTCCACTTTCAGCCCACGGGGCCCTCCGGGACAGGTGGCCCCACCCGGTGGACCCCCGGGACCCTTCCGGTGGTCCCGGTACAATACCGATAACCCCCGAAACTTTCCCGGTGGCCAAAACTGGACTTCCTATATATAATTCTTCACCTCCGGACCATTCCGGAACCTCTCGTGACGTCCGGGATCTCATCCGGGACTCCGAACAACTTTCGGGTTTCCGCATACATATATCTCTACAACCCTAGCGTCACCGGACCTTAAGTGTGTAGACCCTACGGGTTCGGGAGACATGCAGACATGACCGAGACGCCTCTCCGGTCAATAACCAACAGCGGGATCTGGATACCCATGTTGGCTCCCACATGTTCCACGATGATATCATCGGGTGAACCACGGTGTCGAGGATTCAATCAATCCGTATGCAATTCCCTTTGTCAATCGGTATGTTACTTGCCCGAGATTCGATCGTCGGTATCCCAATACCTAGTTCAATCTCGTTACCGGCAAGTCTCTTTACTCGTACCGCAATGCATGATCCCGTGACTAACGCCTTAGTAACATTGAGCTCATTATGATGATGCATTACCGAGTGGGCCCAGAGATACCTCTCCGTCACACGGAGTGATAAATCCCAGTCTCGATCCGTGCCAACCCAACAGACACTTTCGGAGATACCCGTAATGCACCTTTATAGTCACCCAGTTACGTTGTGACGTTTGGCACACCCAAAGCACTCCTACGGTATCCGGGAGTTGCACGATCTCATGGTCTAAGGAAAAGATACTTGACATTGGAAAAGCTCTAGCAAACGAAACTACACGATCTTTTATGCTATGCTTAAGTTGGGTCTTGTCCATCACATCATTCTCCTAATGATGTGATCCCGTTATCAATGACATCCTATGTCCATAGTCAGGAAACCATGACTATCTGTTGATCAACGAGCTAGTCAACTAGAGGCTTACTAGGGACAGGTTGTGGTCTATGTATTCACACATGTATTACGATTTCCGGACAATACAATTATAGCATGAATAAAAGACTATTATCATGAACACAGAAATATAATAATAACCATTTATTATTGCCTCTAGGGCATATTTCCAACAGATCGTATCTTCTATACGACTCATGCTCGACCTTTCGGTCCTCCGTGTTCCGAGGCCATGTCTGTACATTCTAGGCTCGTCAAGTCAACCTAAGTGTATTGCGTGTGTTCCGAGGCCATGTCTGTACATGCTAGGCTCGTCAACACCCGTTGTATTCGAACGTTAGAATCTATCACACCCGATCATCACGTGGTGCTTCGAAACAACGAACCTTCGCAACGGTGCACAGTTAGGGTGAACACTTTCTTGAAATTATTATAAGGGATCATCTTACTTACTACCGTCGTTCTAAGCAAATAAGATGCAAAAACATGATAAACATCACATGCAATCAAATAGTGACATGATATGGCCAATATCATCATGCTCCTTTGATCTCCATCTTCGGGGCACCATGATCATCTTCGTCACCGGCATGACACCATGATCTCCATCATCATGATCTCCATCATTGTGTCTTCATGAAGTCGTCACGCCAACGATTACTTCTACTTCTATGGCTAACGCGTTTAGCAACAGAGTAAAGTAATTTACATGGCGTTATTCAATGACACGCAGGTCATACAAAATAATAAAGACAACTCCTATGGCTCCTGCCGGTTGTCATACTCATCGACATGCAAGTCGTGATTCCTATTACAAGAATATGATCAATCTCATACATCACATATATCATTCATCACATCTTCTGGCCATATCACATCACATAGCACTTGCTGCAAAAACAAGTTAGACGTCCTCTAATTGTTGTTGCAAGTTTTTACGTGGTTTGTAGGTTTCTAGCAAGAACGTTTTCTTGCCTACGTATGACCACAACGTGATTTGCCAATTTCTATTTACCCTTCATAAGGACCCTTTTCATCGAATCCGTTCCGACTAAAGTAGGAGAGACAGACACCCGCTAGCCACCTTATGCAACTAGTGCATGTCAGTCGGTGGAACCTGTCTCACGTAAGCGTACGTGTAAGGTCGGTCCGGGCCGCTTCATCCTACAATGCCGCCGAAACAAGAAACGACTAGTAGCGGCAAGAAGAATTGGCAACATCAACGCCCACAACTTCTTTGTGTTCTACTCGTGCATAGTAACTACGCATAAACCTGGCTCTGATACCACTGTTGGGAATCGTAGCATAATTTAAAATTTTCCTACGCTCACCAAGATGCATCTATGGAGTCTACTAGCAACGAGGGGAAAGGAGTGGATCTACATACCCTTGTAGATCGCGAGCGGAAGCGTTCCGATGAACGTGGATGGCAGAGTCGTACTCGCCGTGATCCAAATCACCGATGACCGAGTGCCGAACGGACGGCACCTCCGCGTTCAACACACGTACGGTGCAGCGACGTCTCCTCCTTTCTTGATCCAGCAAGGGGGGAGGAGAGGTTGATGGAGATCCAACAGCACGACGGCGTGGTGGTGGATGTAGCGGCTCTCCGGCAAGGCTTCGCCGAGCTTCTGCGCGCGAGAGAGAGGTGTTGCAGGGGAGGAGGGAGGCGCCAAGGCTGTCGTCTACTGCCCTCCCTCCCCCCCCTTTATATAGGCCCCCAAGGGGGGGTGCGCAGCCCTTGGAGATGGGATCTCCAAGGGGGGGCGGCGGCCAAGGGGGAAGGGGTTGCCTTGCCCCCCAAGGCAAGGGGAAACTCCCCCCCTAGGGTTCCCAACCCTAGGCGCATGGGGGGGAGGCCCAAAGTGGCGCCCCAGCCCATTAGGGGCTGGTTCCCCTCCACTTTCATCCCACGGGGCCCTCCGGGACAGGTGGCCCCACCCGGTGGACCCCCGGGACCCTTCCGGTGGTCCCGGTACAATACCGATAACCCCCGAAACTTTCCCGGTGGCCAAAACTGGACTTCCTATATATAATTCTTCACCTCCGGACCATTCCGGAACCTCTCGTGACGTCCGGGATCTCATCCGGGACTCCGAACAACTTTCGGGTTTCCGCATACATATATCTCTACAACCCTAGCGTCACCGGACCTTAAGTGTGTAGACCCTACGGGTTCGGGAGACATGCAGACATGACCGAGACGCCTCTCCGGTCAATAACCAACAGCGGGATCTGGATACCCATGTTGGCTCCCACATGTTCCACGATGATATCATCGGGTGAACCACGGTGTCGAGGATTCAATCAATCCGTATGCAATTCCCTTTGTCAATCGGTATGTTACTTGCCCGAGATTCGATCGTCGGTATCCCAATACCTTGTTCAATCTCGTTATCGGCAAGTCTCTTTACTCGTACCGCAATGCATGATCCCGTGACTAACGCCTTAGTCACATTGAGCTCATTATGATGATGCATTACCGAGTGGGCCCAGAGATACCTCTCCGTTTACACGGAGTGACAAATCCCAGTCTCGATCCGTGCCAACCCAACAGACACTTTCGGAGATACCCGTAATGCACCTTTATAGTCACCCAGTTACGTTGTGACGTTTGGCACACCCAAAGCACTCCTACGGTATCCGGGAGTTGCACGATCTCATGGTCTAAGGAAAAGATACTTGACATTGGAAAAGCTCTAGCAAACGAAACTACACGATCTTTTATGCTATGCTTAAGTTGGGTCTTGTCCATCACATCATTCTCCTAATGATGTGATCCCGTTATCAATGACATCCTATGTCCATAGTCAGGAAACCATGACTATCTGTTGATCAACGAGCTAGTCAACTAGAGGCTTACTAGGGACAAGTTGTGGTCTATGTATTCACACATGTATTACGATTTCCGGACAATACAATTATAGCATGAATAATAGACTATTATCATGAACACAGAAATATAATAATAACCATTTATTATTGCCTCTAGGGCATATTTCCAACAGTCTCCCACTTGCACTAGAGTCAATAATCTAGTTACATTGTGATGAATCGAACACCCATTGCGTCCTGGTGTTGATCATGTTTTGCCCTAGGGAGAGGTTTAGTCAACGGATCTGCTACATTCAGGTCCGTGTGTACTTTACAAATATCTATGTCTCCATTTTGAACACTTTCACGAATGGAGTTGAAGCGACGCTTGATATGCCTGGTCTTCCTGTGAAACCTGGGCTCCTTCGCAAGGGCAATAGCTCCAGTGTTGTCACAGAAGAGAGTCATTGGGCCCGACGCATTGGGAATCACCCCTAGGTCGGTAATGAACTCCTTCATCCAAACTGCTTCCTGTGCTGCCTCCGAGGCTGCCATGTATTCCGCTTCACATGTAGATCCCGCCACGATGCTTTGCTTGCAACTGCACCAGCTTACTGCTCCTCTATTCAAAATATACACGTATCCGGTTTGTGACTTCGAGTCATCCGGATCTGTGTCGAAGCTAGCGTCGACGTAACCCTTTACGACGAGCTCTTCGTCACCTCCATAGACGAGAAACATATCCTTAGTCCTCTTCAGGTACTTCAGGATATTCTTGACCGCTGTCCAGTGTTCCTTGCCGGGATTACTTTGGTACCTTCCTACCAAACTTACGGCAAGGTTTACATCAGGTCTGGTACACAGCATGGCATACATAATAGACCCTATGGCCGAGGCATAGGGGATGACACTCATCTCTTCTATATCTTCTGCCGTGGTCGGGCATTGAGCCGTGCTCAATTGCACACCTTGCAATACAGGCAAGAACCCCTTCTTGGACTAATCCATACTGAACTTCTTCAATATCTTGTCAAGGTATGTACTCTGTGAAAGACCAATGAGGCGTCTTGATCTATCTCTATAGATCTTGATGCCTAATATATAAGCAGCTTCTCCAAGGTCCTTCATTGAAAAACACTTATTCAAATAGGCCTTTATACTTTCCAAGAATTCTATATCATTTCCCATCAATAATATGTCATCCACATATAATATGAGAAATGCTACAGAGCTCCCACTCACTTTCTTGTAAACACAGGCTTCTCCATAAGTCTGTGTAAACCCAAACGCTTTGATCATCTCATCAAAGCGAATGTTCCAACTCCGAGATGCTTGCACCAGCCCATAGATTGAGCGCTGGAGCTTGCACACTTTGTTAGCATTCTTAGGATCGACAAAACCTTCCGGCTGCATCATATACAACTCTTCCTTAAGGAATCCATTAAGGAATGCCGTTTTGACGTCCATCTGCCATATCTCATAATCATAGTATGCGGCAATTGCTAACATGATTCGGACGGACTTCAGCTTCGCTACGGGTGAGAAAGTCTCATCGTAGTCAACCCCTTGAACTTGTCGATAACCCTTAGCGACAAGTCGAGCTTTGTAGATGGTCACATTACCATCTGCGTCCGTCTTCTTCTTAAAGATCCATTTGTTTTCTATGGCTCGCCTTTCATCGGGCAAGTCAGTCAAAGTCCATACTTTGTTTTCATACATGGATTCTATCTCGGATTTCATGGCTTCTAGCCATTTGTCGGAATCCGGGCCCGCCATCGCTTCTTCATAGTTCGAAGGTTCACCGTTGTCTAACAACATGATTTCCAGGACAGGGTTGCCGTACCACTCTGGTGCGGAACGTGTCCTTGTGGACCTACGAAGTTCAGTAACTTGATCTGAAGTTTCATGATCATCATCATTAACTCCCTCCCCAGTCGGTGTAGGCACCACAGGAACATTTTCCCGCGCTGCGCTACTTTCCGGTTCGGAAGGGGTGACTCTCACCTCATCAAGTTCCACTTTCCTCCCACTCAATTCTTTCGAGAGAAACTCCTTCTCCAGAAAGGACCCGTTCTTGGCAACGAAGATCTTGCCTTCGGATCTGAGGTAGAAGGTATACCCAATAGTTTCCTTAGGGTATCCTATGAAGACGCATTTTTCCGATTTGGGTTCGAGCTTTTCAGGTTGAAGTTTCTTGACATAAGCATCGCATCCCCAAACTTTTAGAAACGACAGCTTAGGTTTCTTCCCAAACCATAATTCATACGGTGTCGTCTCAACGGATTTAGACGGTGCCCTATTTAAAGTGAATGCGGCAGTCTCTAAAGCATAACCCCAAAATGAGAGCGGTAAATCGATAAGAGACATCATAGATCGCACCATATCCAATAGAGTGCGATTACGACGTTCGGACACACCATTTCTCTGAGGTGTTCCAGGCGGCGTGAGTTGTGAAACTATTCCACATTTCCTAAAGTGTGTACCAAATTCGTGACTTCAATATTCTCCACCACGATCTGATCGTAAGAATTTTATTTTTCTGTCACGTTGATTCTCGACTTCACTCTGAAATTCCTTGAACTTTTCAAAGGTTTCAGACTTGTGTTTCATTAGGTAGACATACCCATATCTACTTAAATCATCAGTGAGAGTGAGAACATAACGATATCCTCCGCGAGCCTCAACACTCATTGGACCACACACATAGGTATGTATGATTTCCAATAAGTTGGTTGCTCGCTCCATTGTTCCGGAGAACGGAGTCTTGGTCATCTTACCCATGAGGCATGGTTCGCACGTGTCAAATGATTCGTAATCAAGAGACTCCAAAAGTCCATCTGCATGGAGCTTCTTCATGCGCTTGACACCAATGTGACCAAGGCGGCAGTGCCACAAGTATGTGGGACTATCGTTATCAACTTTACATCTTTTGGTATTCACACTATGAACATGTGTAACATCACGTTCGAGATTCATCAAAAATAAACCATTGACCAGCGGGGCATGACCATAAAACATATCTCTCAAATAAATAGAACAACCATTATTCTCAGATTTAAATGAGTAGCCATCTCGAATTAAACGAGATCCAGATACAATGTTCATGCTCAAAGCTGGCACTAAATAACAATTATTGAGGTTTAAAACTAATCCCGTGGGTAGATGCAGAGGTAGCGTGCCAACGACGATCACATCGACCTTGGAACCATTCCCGACGCGCATCGTCACCTCGTCCTTTGCCAGTCTCCGTTTATTCCGTAGTTCCTGCTTTGAGTTACAAATATCAGCAACCGCACCGGTATCAAATACCCAGGAGCTACTACGAGTACTGGTAAGGTACACATCAATTACTTGTATATCACATATACCTTGGGTGTTGCCGGCCTTCTTCTTGTCCGCTAAATATTTGGGGCAGTTCCGCTTCCAGTGACCACTTCCCTTGCAATAAAAGCACTCAGTCTCGAGCTTGGGTCCATTCTTTGACTTCTTCCCGGTAACTGGCTTACCGGGCGCGGCAACTCCCTTGCCGTCCTTCTTGAAGTTCTTCTTACCCTTGCCCTTCTTGAACTTAGTGGTTTGATTCACCATCAACACTTGATGTTCTTTTCTGATCTCTACCTCAGCTGATTTCAGCATTGAATATACCTCGGGAATGGTCTTTTCCATCCCCTGCATATTGTAGTTCATCACAAAGCTCTTGTAGCTTGGTGGAAGCGACTGGAGGATTCTGTCAATGACCGCGTCATCCGGGAGATTAACTCCCAGCTGAGATTTTTTAAGCGGTTGTGCAACCCAGACATTCTGAGTATGTGCTCACTAACAGAACTGTTCTCCTCCATTTTACAGCTGAAGAACTTGTCGGAGACATCATATCTCTCGACCTGGGCATGAGCTTGAAAAACCAGTTTCAGCTCCTCGAACATCTCATATGCTCCATGTTTCTCAAAACGCTTTTGGAGACCCGGTTCTAAGCTGTAAAGCATGCCGCACTGAACGAGGGAGTAATCATCAGCACGCTGCTGCCAAGCGTTCATAACGTCTTGGTTCTCAGGGATTGGTGCTTCACCTAGCGGTGCTTCTAAGACATAATCTTTCTTGGCTGCTATGAGGATGATCCTCAGGTTCCGGACCCAGTCCGTATAGTTGCTGCCATCATCTTTCAGCTTGGTTTTCTCTAGGAACGCGTTGAAATTGAGGACAACGTGGGCCATTTGATCTACAATACATAGTGTAAAGATTTAGACTAAGTTCATGATAATTAAGTTCATATAATCAAATTATTTAATGAACTCCCACTCAGATAGACATCCCTCTAGTTATCTAAGTGAAACATGATCCGAACTCAACTAGGCCGTGTCCGATCATCACGTGAGACGGACTAGTCAAGATCGGTGAACATCTCCATGTTGATCGTATCTTCTATACGACTCATGCTCGACCTTTCGGTCCTCCGTGTTCCGAGGCCATGTCTGTACATGCTAGGCTCGTCAAGTAAACCTAAGTGTATTGCGTGTGTTCCGAGGCCATGTCTGTACATGCTAGGCTCGTCAACACCCGTTGTATGCGAACGTAAGAATCTATCACACCCGATCATCACGTGGTGCTTCGAAACGACGAACCTTCGCAACGGTGCACAGTTAGGGTGAACACTTTCTTGAAATTATTATAAGGGATCATCCTACTTGCTACCGTCGTTCTAAGCAAATAAGATGCAAAAACATGATAAACATCGCATGCAATCAAATAGTGACATGATATGGCCAATATCATCATGCTCCTTTGATCTCCATCTTCGGGGCACCATGATCATCTTCGTCACCGGCATGACACCATGATCTCCATCATCATGATCTCCATCATTGTGTCTTCATGAAGTTGTCACGCCAACGATTACTTCTACTTCTATGGCTAACCGTTTAGCAACAAAGTAAAGTAAATTACATGGCGTTATTCAATGACACGCAGGTCATGCAAAATAATAAAGACAACTCCTATGGCTCCTGCCGGTTGTCATACTCATCGACATGCAAGTCGTGATTCCTATTACAAGAATATGTTCAATCTCATACATCACATATATCATTCATCACATCTTCTGGCCATATCATATCACATATATCACTTGCTGCAAAAACAAGTTAGACGTCCTCTAATTGTTGTTGCAAGTTTTTACGTGGTTTGTAGGTTTCTAGCAAGAATGATTTCTTACCTACGTATGACCACAACGTGATTTGCCAATTTCTATTTACCCTTCATAAGGACCCTTTTCATCGAATCCGTTCCGACTAAAGTAGGAGAGACAGACACCCGCTAGCCACCTTATGCAACTAGTGCATGTCAGTCGGTGGAACCTGTCTCACGTAAGCGTACGTGTAAGGTCGGTCCGGGCCGCTTCATCCTACAATGCCGCCGAAACAAGAAACGACTAGTGGCGGCAAGAAGAATTGGCAACATCAACGCCCACAACTTCTTTGTGTTCTACTCGTGCATAGTAACTACGCATAGGCCTGGCTCATGATGCCACTGTTGGGAATCGTAGCATAATTTAAAATTTTCCTACGCTCACCAAGATGCATCTATGGAGTCTACTAGCAACGAGGGGAAAGGAGTGGATCTACATACCCTTGTAGATCGCGAGCGGAAGCGTTCCAATGAACGTGGATGACGGAGTCGTACTCGCCGTGATCCAAATCACCGATGACCGAGTGCCGAACGGACGGCACCTCCGCGTTCAACACACGTACGGTGCAGCGACGTCTCCTCCTTTCTTGATCCAGCAAGGGGGGAGGAGAGGTTGATGGAGATCCAACAGCACGACGGCGTGGTGGTGGATGTAGCGGCTCTCTGGCAGGGCTTCGCCGAGCTTCTGCGCGCGAGAGAGAGGTGTTGCAGGGGAGGAGGGAGGCGCCAAAGGCTGTATATCCTGCTGCCCTCCCTCCCCCCCCCCTTTATATAGGCCCCCAAGGGGGGTGCGCAGCCCTTGGAGATGGGATCTCCAAGGGGGGGGCGGCGGCCAAGGGGGAAGGGGTTGCCTTGCCCCCCAAGGCAAGGGGAAACTCCCCCCCTAGGGTTCCCAACCCTAGGCGCATGGGGGGGAGGCCCAAAGTGGCGCCCCAGCCCATTAGGGGCTGGTTCCCCTCCACTTTCAGCCCACGGGGCCCTCCGGGACAGGTGGCCCCACCCGGTGGACCCCCGGGACCCTTCCGGTGGTCCCGGTACAATACCGATAACCCCCGAAACTTTCCCGGTGGCCAAAACTGGACTTCCTATATATAATTCTTCACCTCCGGACCATTCCGGAACCTCTCGTGACGTCCGGGATCTCATCCGGGACTCCGAACAACTTTCGGGTTTCCGCATACATATATCTCTACAACCCTAGCGTCATCGGACCTTAAGTGTGTAGACCCTACGGGTTCGGGAGACATGCAGACATGACCGAGACGCCTCTCCGGTCAATAACCAACAGCGGGATCTGGATACCCATGTTGGCTCCCACATGTTCCACGATGATATCATCGGGTGAACCACGGTGTCGAGGATTCAATCAATCCGTATGCAATTCCCTTTGTCAATCGGTATGTTACTTGCCCGAGATTCGATCGTCGGTATCCCAATACCTTGTTCAATCTCGTTACCGGCAAGTCTCTTTACTCGTACCGTAATGCATGATCCCGTGACTAACGCCTTAGTCACATTGAGCTCATTATGATGATGCATTACCGAGTGGGCCCAGAGATACCTCTCCGTTTACACGGAGTGACAAATCCCAGTCTCGATCCGTGCCAACCCAACAGACACTTTCGGAGATACCCGTAATGCACCTTTATAGTCACCCAGTTACGTTGTGACGTTTGGCACACCCAAAGCACTCCTACGGTATCCGGGAGTTGCACGATCTCATGGTCTAAGGAAAAGATACTTGACATTGGAAAAGCTCTAGCAAACGAAACTACACGATCTTTTATGCTATGCTTAAGTTGGGTCTTGTCCATCACATCATTCTCCTAATGATGTGATCCCGTTATCAATGACATCCTATGTCCATAGTCAGGAAACCATGACTATCTGTTGATCAACGAGCTAGTCAACTAGAGGCTTACTAGGGACAGGTTGTGGTCTATGTATTCACACATGTATTACGATTTCCGGACAATACAATTATAGCATGAATAATAGACTATTATCATGAACACAGAAATATAATAATAACCATTTATTATTGCCTCTAGGGCATATTTCCAACAGATTGCTACTTGGTATGTGACTCCTCCATTGGTCCAATTAGTTTTTGCTTTAGTGGTTTATATTTTGAATAATTAGTTACTCCTGGTGCTGCTGTAGATGAGCTTGCATGTTGAATTCTTGGAGTTCTAAGTAGTTTGAATGCTTGATATGGCCTCTATGCATCCCTATGAGTAGTTGATACAAATCTTGTGAAGTTTTGTTGAGAAAAAATTTGGGGACTAAAAATTTCAGAATTTTGTTCATAGGAAAAAGATGAGTATCTTTAGGAAGTTTTATTCCAAGAAGAACTCCAAGGAAGTTATTAGGGAGTCCTCTGACAGTGATCTCCACACCCGGAGAATGGCGGAGGTACGGCCGTGTGAATGGCCACATAACCCGTTCATGGAAGGGGCCGGCATCCTTTAAGAGTTTGCACAATACGTTGCTAATGCTGGCCTCACCGACTTTATCGCAGCTGAATGTGAACAGTATCATCTCCTCACAAATTCCTTTGTGCAAAGTTTTAATTTCTTAAGTAGGAATAATCCTCCTGAGGTGCAGTTTAACTTATATGCTGAACCCCATCAGATACTACTTACTGAATTTTGTGACATATGCTTGCTTCCTTCTGATGGTGGTTTAGTTGAGCCTAGGCCTGCGGAGTTTGATGGTTTTCACCGTACTCTGACAGTGGGGGATGAGAGAGGGGTATTGGCTGTCACTGCCACTAGCTTGCACCTTCCGGCATGTACACTATTTTGCTCTATTCATTACGAAGTGTTTGCTTGCTAGAGAGAAGGTAGGTGCACTCAGTGCTCCAGACTTTGCTGTTTTATGTCATGCACTTTATGGCGACAACACTTATAGCTTGGGTGCTATTGTGGCACGTCGCCTCCACATTAACAAATCCAAGGGAAAAATACATGGTGGTATTTATGCTACTCGCTTGGCGACTCACTTTAACATTCAGATACGCCAACATGATTATCCTTTGACCAAGGTTTACCTAGATCGCGCAGCTATGGCACACCACCAGTTTATTGATGGCGATAACACTGACATTCTTGTTCCTTATAACCTAGTTTTCAGTGTGGACATTCACGATATTATTCCATTGCCTGCACCTGTTTTGTTTGATCCTATTGCCAGGGGCGGATCCAGGATTATGCCTGAGGACATTGTCGCATACCAAAACAACCTGGTTGCGGCAGAGGAGGAGCCTCAGCAGTGGGATCCTCAGGTGCCCGCTCCCCACCATTTCAACATAGGACCCCATGGCTTCTTCGAGTGGTGATTACCAAGTTAGGCCAAAAGCCTAAGCTTGGGGGAGTACGTATTTCCACCGACATTACATTCATGTTCACACATTTCATTTCAGTTGTTGGTGTCCACACTTTTTCACTGTATTATCCTTGCTAAATTTATTTTTTCGCTTTCTTTTTGTGTGTTTGGAAAACTTTAAGAAAATCCAAAAATATATTTCCTGCTTCTTTTCAGTTTTTTTCCTAGTTTAAATTGTTGTAGTACTAAAAAGAAAACCCAAAAAGATTTCCCTGTTCTTCTTTTGCTTGTTGGGAGCTTTCTCGTGTAAATAGTTTTTCTCGTTTTTGTTTTTCCCTTTTATTTGCTTGTTTAAGAAAAAACAAAAACTCCAAAAATATTTCAGTGTGTTTCTCTGAATTTCTTTTCCTTTTTATTGAGTCATACCGAGGAGAAGTCCACGATGAAAATGTTGAGTGGCTCTCATACGCATTATTGTTGATCTAACAAAGAGCACATTACCTTGTCTTCTTCCTTTTGAATAAAATGTCTGCAGATTCCATCTTAGTTCACGACACTCTTACACTATTATTATTTTCATATTGTTCAGTCGTGCAAGTGAAAGGCAATAATGACGACATTTGATGAACTGGCCGTGGCAGAGAGAAAAGGGTATGAACTCAACTTGTTCTGTTTTTGTAAATATGTTTAACTTAGTATCCATGATTCAGCCTATTATGCTCAAACATGTTCGCAATGACAATTAGAGATTATAGTTTCTCATGCCATGCATAAGTAGCTAGGAGTGGATAATGATTTATCTTGGATGTCAACATTGCGTTAAAATGATCATGATGTAGTATGATGATATGGTGTCCTCCTCTGAATGTTCAAGTGGCTTGACCTGGCACATGTTCATGCATGTAGTTGAATCAAAACCAACATAGCCTCTATAAGATTTATGTTCATGGTGTTCATATCCTACTCATGCTAGTATCCAATTTTACTTATGCATAATGCATGTTCATGACCGTTGTTGCTCTCTAGCTGGCCGCTTCTCAACCTTTTTCCTAGCCTTCGCCTGTACTAAGTGGGAATTCTGCTTGTACATCAAAAACCTGAAACCCAAGTTATTCCAGATGAGTCCACCCTACCTACCTATATGCGGTATTACCCTGCCGTCCTAAGTAAATTTGCATGTGCCACCTCTAAAAACTTCAAATAAATATCCTTTTTGTGTGCCTGGATTGTTCATAGAGCGACAGGAGGTAGTCGATATCTTTCATGCTAAGCGGGTTATTCTCATGATGAGTGTATTTTCACTCGTCCTTGCACGAGAGGGGCGGTAATAGGGATTCCCAGTCCCGAACTCAAATTGCAAATAATTAAACAAAACTCCCCCAGGACTGTTGTTGGTATGGACGGCACCCGTATTTTCGGACAAGCCGTGGAGTCACTAGTACAAAAGGGGCCATTTGTCCCGGTTCGTAAGGCCCATTTGTCCCGGTTGTTGAACCGGGACTAAAGGGTCGTTACTAAAGCCCTAGGCCATTAGTCCCGGTTCTTACATGAACCTGGACAGATGGGCCTCCATGTGGCCGGTGCGGCGAGCCCAGGCAGGAGGCCCTTTGGTCCCGGTTGGTGGCACCAATCGGGACCAATAGGCGTCCACGTGTCAGCAGCTGGCAGGAGCTGAGGTTTTTTTGAAAGGGGGTGGTTTAGGGGTTTTGGGGGGATTAATTTAGGTGTTTCATATATTGTGTTAGCTAGCTAATTAATAGAGAGAAGTGTCTTCTCTTATCTCCGTGCTTGGTCGGCGCTACGTACTATACGTATAGAGAGGACTCGACACGCTAGCAAGTAAGCAAATGAAGGAAACAGAAGATCGTCATGAACATATGCATACAGAGAGAAGTGATATCGACCTCTCCTTCTCCGAGAGATTGGTCGAACAACAAGTTTTCATATATCTATTCGACGCTACTGGCTACATATATACAATATAAGATCTCTTACAATATAATCCCCTAATTATATATGAACTCAGGGTCCACATGGTATTCTCCGTCTTTATCGATCACGTGGTCAAGAAAGAATGCTACCAATTCCTCTTGAATTGCTCGCATACGATCTGGAGGTAGGAGTTCATCCCGCATCCGAAATATCTAATTTGAAGAAGGGGGTCAATACATATATATGAATAAATGAAACTCAACACAAATGATGGTAATAAAATAAATTTGTGAATATTATTGTTTACGCACTTCATATTGTTTGTCAGAGTAGCCCCACTCACAGGTCGTGTGGCGGATGGACTTGCAAACGTAGTATCCACAGTAATTATTCATGGCTTCCTGCCACAACCACTTTACAAGAAATAGAGGTCAATCAAACTGATAAGCAAGCATGCTAAATGGTATTGATGAAACTAGCGCTTGAATCACTAGGAGATGCGTGGAACATGCTAGTAGTACTTACTTTCGGGTGTTTAAATTGCAGCTTCTTCAGCAGTCCCGGAGCTTTTGAGGTGAATTTTGTCCAAACCCTGCCAGACAAAGAAAACAATTACTTGATATCAGGAAATGAACAAAGTTGCTGATATGGTGCGATAATGATCGATTTAACTTACTTCTCGAGCATTTCATTCATGTCCGCATACTCCTGGGGATCTTTGCGTCTCGAGTCTAAGACGGTTACTAGTCCCTGCTCAAGCTTAATCTCTAGGAGAATATAGTGGAACCTGTGCGCGCACGCATAACTCATCAACTGCATTACTATAACCTAGACTAATAAGGGAAACCGAATATGCACAAGACAGTAACACTCACTTGAAGTTGTAAGGAAAGAGTATTATAGCTTTGTTTTCATCTAATACGAACGACCGTAGCAAGTTGGCCTCGGTCTCTTTGGCCTTAAATTCAACCGTATATCTATCTATGAGATTTGTGTTAATGAACCCAATCACCGATTTGTCTCTTCTTCAATTCGGCGATCTCCAATCTGCATAATATAGTGAGGATAATTATATATACATGCAATGAAAGAGCTGACCTATATATAGAGACTTAATGACAGAAGTAGTACTTACAAACAGTAGCAAGTGACCGTTAATTTATCGAGGGCCTGTTGATTGAAAAACTGGAAGAACTCCTCAAATGGAACATTCAAAGATCAATTCCAACGAGGTCATGCTCCTCTTTAACTCTCAGCGTCAAAGTATTCATCCCCCAGACTCTCTGCAGGTTTTTATGTACCAATCATGGAATCTTCGCATCATCGTTGTTAGAGATCTTTCATCTTTGACGAGAGGCTTCCCGTAATGGTATATGTGTTCGTCCACCTCCAAGAAATCATAATGTACATCGTCGGGCAGGTAATCTGTCACATCCCTAGTTCTCGTATGCACTAGGCTAGCCCTTCATGCGTGCATCATGTTTAAATTTCTCAGAAACTTGAAATGGGGGATGATAAACCCTAGCAGCAAATGAAATTCAACTAGGTTCAAACTTAAATCTTTTCACTGATCCCAAAATGCCCTTTAGAAATGTTCATCATTTTTGAATTGGTCCAGCACCTCTGACAAAAATGATGCACATATTTCTAGGCCAATCTGGATCTTTGAATTAATTCATATTGTATTTAAATTGCGGCATTTAAATACTATAAATATTTTTAAATGATCCAACAAATTTTGGAATTAATCGAGGGCCTGTGGAATAATTCATTTAGTGCCCATAACTATTTCCAGAATTTTCAGAAGTAATTTGGTTTGAAAACCAAATTTAAACAAAGTTGGATAAGTAGAAAACAGAACAAAAATAGAAATAAGACAAAGGGAAAGAGCAAAGCTTACCCGGACCCCCTACCTGACTGGGCCGGCCCACCTGGCCCGTGCTAGTCATCACCTACCTCTGCCAGTAGGCAGAGGAGGGAGACAGCGCACGCGCGCCCGTGCGCCACCTCCTGCTTCGCGCTGGTGAGCTCTCGCTTCCCCCCCTCGCGCCACGGAGACGCCCTGAGACCTCTCTCCCCTCCCCCTCACTCGCTGCTCTCTCTCCCCTCCTCTGTTTCTATCGCGCACAGCCACCCGAACGCGCCGTCGCCGCCGCTCGTCGTTGCCGCGACCACCACCTCCCTTGCTTCCCCGACTGGTCCACGAGCTCCGCGACGTCGTCCTCGACCCCCCCTCACCGAGCCACGCCCCGCCGGAAGCCCTGCAGCGTCATCCTCGAGCTCGTCTTCAACCTCCGGCCGCCAGCAACCTCACCTTCGATTCGCCGCCATCCGTGCTTCCCCGGCCTCCCTGAGCTTCTTTTCAGCACCCCTGTGAGCTCCTGATCCTCCCCCTATGCTCTCCCCTCCGTTCCCATTCTCTATCCGCCATCCCCGTGCACCCGAGCTCCGGCCACCGCCATGGCCGGTGAGCCTTGCGCTCGCGAGCTCCTCCGCTCAAACCCGCCGCACGGTTGTGCTCCTGGAGCTCCCAGGAGTCCAGAGAACCCCTTTGGCCAGCCGCTAGCACTTCGTAGCCTCGTCCCGCTCGACGTCCGAACACCGGCCACCGCGCTTGTCATCGCCGGCGACGATTCCGGCCACCCCAGGCCCAACCACCGTCACCACTAGATGCGGACGAGCGTCCGTATCACGTAGATGCCCTCCGTCGGCCATTTGGTCGCCGGAGGAGGAATCCCGCACCTCGCCGGCGTCGAGTCGCCGGTGGATTAGCCCCGGTTGACCAGGGATTTGACCCCCCCAGGGTCACTGACATGTGGGCCATGCCCCTGTTTAGTTTAGGTGTTAGCTTAGTTAGCGCAAATTAACTTAGTTAATTGGTTGACTCACTGACATGTGGGCCCAGGCCCTAATTAACCTAGATTAGTGCTAACGTAACACTAACTAGCTCTATTAGTTAGTTGTTACACTGACATGTGGGTCCTAGCCATCAGGTTTGACCTGGGCTGGCGCCTTTGACCTGCTGACGTCACCACGACGTCATGCTGACACAGTTAACCTTTTTCTGGATTTATTCTTATATAGGAAATTCCAGAAAATCCTATAAACTTCTAAAAATCATAGAAAATAATCTATAGCTCAGAATGAAAAGATTTATATATGAAAAATGATCAGAAAAATCCAATCTATCCATCTGTACTTGTTTCATGCATGTTAGAGCAACTTAACCTTGCTGTTTTGGTCAAACATGTTAATGCACATATATGAACCCATAACTTGAGTTTGTATTTGAATCTTTGGTTCAAATAAGCTCAGACCCATCTGGTTGTAGTTGCATTAGCCCAACACACTCATATTTCCATGTCATGATCATGCATCATATTGTGCATTGCATTGATTGTGTTTCCTCTCTGTTGCCGGTATTTGTTCCACCTCAGTAGACGTTGATCCGGCGATGACACTGATGAAGAGCTATACTATCTTCAGAAGTGCCAAGCAAGCAAAACCCCCTTGTTCATTCCGATACAATCCCACTCTCTCGCTCCTGCTCTCTTTTACTGCATTAGGACAACACCGATTCAACTGTTACATGCTGCGGTAGTTGAACCCCTTTCCTCTGCATGACCTGTCATTGCCACAGTAAATAGGTGAAACCCACTAGCATGAGTAGGAGTTGTTTGAGCCATGATGTGCCTACTCATTCATGCTTGTTTGTCATGCCTGCTACTGCTTAGAGTTGAGTTAGGTCTGATTCATCGGGGATGAATTGGGAAGTTGTGAACATGTCCTACTGTTGAGAGCTAAGTGTGTGAACACGATTTGGTAAAGGTAGCGGTGAGAGGCCATGTAGGAGTACATGGTGGGTTGTCTCATTGAACAGTTACTACCACACATTGGGTTCCGGTAACTCGACCCCTCTCGACTTATTAATCAACTTGATCTCTGTCCAGGAGTTGCAACTAGTTTCTGGTGTTTGTAGGTAGTGTTAGTAGTCTACCAAGTGGCACCCGGTACAGGTGGGCTTGGGACAGACTAGGCACAGTGGCACGGTGTACCAAGTGGCACCCGGATGGTGGGCTTGGGAACCCTGCTCACATCGTTTGGGGCTGTGAGCGACACCTCGGCCGGATCTCCTTGCGGATGGAACCCGAATAGGCGATAAACCTGGACTAGAGACTTGTGTGGTTAGTCAGGTCGTGGCCGGCTCCCTCGCCAGGCTTCCGCTTGAAGGTTGCCAAGATAGATGATGTGTACATGGTGGTAAGTAGCTAGAGCGTGTGTGAAGAAGTACACCCCTGCAGGGTTAACACCATCTATTCGAATAGCCGTGTCCGCGGAGAAGGACTTCTGGGTTGCCTGTACAGTTCATAGAAAAGTGAAAGTGGATGCTCCAAAATGCGCAAGATAAGTGTGAGTGCTATGGTTGGCGTTCTCGTAGGGAGACGGGAGCGGATCCATAGTGTTGTATTGAATGGTGAATATGTGGACTTGTGTGCGCCACCTCAAAAGAGTTACTTGCAGTCGTAGTTCAGGTTAGCCACCGAGTCAGAGCTGGCTTGCTGCAGTTAAACTCCACCACCCCTTTGTTGATACCGATGCATATGTAGATAGTTCTGATGTAAGTCTTGCTGGGTACATTTGTACAATTGTTTGCCTATCTTATGTTTTGCAGAGAGACGCCAGTCTCGCTAGTAGTTCCGTGTGGACTTCGACGTTTAGCTTGATACCTCAGACACGATCTTGTGCCCTCGGTAGGATCTGGTAGATAGTCAGGCTTCTCAGCCTTTTTCATTTATTGATGTCTGTACTCAGACATGTTAAGCTTCTGCATGTGCTTTGACTTGTATGCTCTGAATGTTGGGTCATGAGACCCATGTTTGTGATATCTCGCTCCTCGGAGCCTAATGAATAAATACTTTGAGTCGTAGAGTTTTGTTGTGATGCCATGTTGTATTTACACATATCGAGCATATTGTGTGCATGATTGAAATGCTTGGTATGTGTGGGATCCGACAACCTAGTTGTTTATCCTTGGTAGACTCTCTTATGGGGAAATGTAGTCTTGTGCTTCCATGGGCCATAGTAGTCCGCTACAGCCCGGTTCACTGCTAGCCCAACACTACTGCTCCGGAACACTTGACTGGCCGGCATGTGATTCACTTTGTTCCTGTGTCTGTCCCTTCGGGGAAATGTCACGCGGTGACATGCGGAGTCCTGCCTAGCCTGCTACAGCCCAGTTCACCGGAGTCCTGTTAGTCCAGTGCTACAGCCCGAATTCGCACGCTGCTGACCGACATGCTCTATGCTGATTCATGTATGCCTGTCCCCGTAAGTTAGTGCCACTTTAGGTTCACGAGTAGTCATGTCGGCCCGGGTTCTCTGTCATATGGATGCTAGCGACACTATCATATACGTGAGCCTAAAAGGCGCAAACGGTCCCGGGCCATGGTAAGGCGACACCCGTGGGAATACCGTGCGTGAGGCCGCAAAGTGATATGAGGTGTTACCGGCTAGATCGATGTGACTTCGAATCAGGGTCCTGACAGCTTTGGTATCAGACCCTGACTGCCTGTAGGATTACCAAGCCAAACTGGTCGAAGTTGAGTCTAGAAATGCTTTAGTTATATGTAGGGGAATTGATTGTGGGATGGAACGTAAGGCTCTTTTTGCTCCTTTACCTTATGCCCTTCTGATCTGAGTCATCCTCTTCCTTCCTACGGGGATTAAGAACTAGGCCTTCTCATCTATCTATCAGGATGACGAGTTACTATGATAGAGACTTATAGGATTGATGGATTTAAGCCCCAGTTCAGTTTCTACTACTTCCGTGTGTTCATAGCTGGTCGAAATCTTGATATTGTGCTTTTGAGTGGTTATGCCACTATGTTGCAGGATGTCTCAAATCTTTTTGAGCATTTACAGCCGTTATGCTGTCCGAGTCATCCCAGGTTTCTAAAGAATCTGATCCATTTGCAAATCCTTCCTCCCAGTTTCCGATGTCCTTTTGGGCCAGATTAAGCGCACTAAACGGTCTGTTGAGGTACTCCAATTCCTCGACATATATGTTGGAGCTATTATTATGACCCTAGGTGTCATAGAGGACCACACAGTATTCTAGCAATGCTTTGTATCCCAAGTGTGATGATTCTGGCCATTATTCTCGAAAGCATCCCGTGATGCCATTTAGTTGGTAGGCATTCTATTCTGGGTTCTTGAACCCGAGATTCACTCTACTCATTCGTGTTGGTAGTGTTTGCTAGTTCCTTTAGGATATTAGTAACCTTTGCGATAGTCCTCGAGGTCCGTGGTATATCCTTCTTCCAAATACCATGAACTGCTTATGGTAGAAGTTCCTGAACCAAAAGATCACAATAAGAGTGCTCTTGATGAGTCCTCCATTCTGCATTGTGAATCTGCCAGTCCTACCTTTCTGCATAGGTTATCCGGAAGGAATGCTGAGCTTTGCTCGACATACTAATCTATACATCCACAACTCAGAAAGATATATGTACCTTTGAGTTGTCCCTCTTTAGTTGTATTCCGACCTTCATCTATCAATTGATAGCCAAGAGTATGTGTGCGATCGTGTTCATCGATGCCTATTATTCTTGTGGTTCGTCAAGCCATTCTATTCCGGAATGTCTGGGAGAAACAAACTCCAGTACCTCATCCATTTCTTGGACTGGTCAAAGTAGTTGTACTCTGCAGATCAAAATGCTAATCCAACTTTTGTTCTGCTCTACCTTGGAGTGTTGCCCTCTTTATGTCAGGAATCTCATGAGGATTGCACCAACCCTTATGAATTCTTGTTGCAGTGATACTTCCTGCCATCATTATTCATTCCTCGGTCTCCGTGTTATTGTAACCGGAATACTGACAAGTGAATCATGGTGTGTGAAATCTATGTTGGGGAACGTAGTAATTTCAAAAAAATTCCTACGCACACGCAAGATCATGGTGATGCATAGCAACGAGAGGGGAGAGTGTTGTCCACGTACCCTCGTAGACCGAAAGCGGAAGCGTTATCACAACGCGGTTGATGTAGTCGTACGTCTTCAAGATCCGACCGATCAAGTACCGAACGCACGGCACCTCCGAGTTCTACACACGTTCAACTCGATGACATCCCTCGAACTCCGATCCAGCCGAGTGTTGAGGGAGAGTTTCGTCAGCACGACGGCGTGGTGACGATGATGATGTCCACCGACGCAGGGCTTCGCCTAAGCTCCGCAACGGTATTATCGAGGTGTAATATGGTGGAGGGGGGCACCGCACACGGCTAAGAGATCTCAAGGATCAATTGTTGTGTCTCTGGGGTGCCCCCTGCCCCCGTATATAAAGGAGCAAGGGAGGAGGAGGCCGGCCCTAGGAGGGGGCGCACCAAGTGTGGAGTCCTACTAGGACCCCCTAGTCCTAGTAGGATTCCACCTCCCATATGGAATAGGAAAAGAGGAAGGGGAAAAGAGAAGGAGGAAGGGGGCGCCCCCCTTCCCTAGTCCAATTCGGACCAGACCAAGGGGAGGGGTGCGGCCACCCTTGAGGCCCTTTTTCTTCTTTCCCGTATGGCCCAATAAGGCCCAATACGTATTCCCGTAACTCTCCGGTACTCCGAAAAATACCCGAATCACTCGGAACCTTTCCGAAGTCCGAATATAGTCGTCCAATATATCGATCTTTACGTCTCGACCATTTCAAGACTCCTCGTCATGTCCCCGATCTCATCCGGGACTCCGAACTCCTTCGGTACATCAACATACATAAACTCATAATAAAACTGTCATCGTAACTTTAAGCGTGCGGACCCTACGGGTTCGAGAACTATGTAGACATGACCGAGACACGTCTCCGGTCAATAACCAATAGCGGGACCTGGATGCCCATATTGGCTCCCACATATTCTACGAAGATCTTTATCAGTCAGACCGCATAACAACATACGTTGTTCCCTTTGTCACCGGTATGTTACTTGCCCGAGATTTGATCGTCGGTATCTCGATACCTAGTTCAATCTCGTTACCGGCAAGTCTCTTTACTCGTTCCGTAACACATCATCCCGCAACTAACTCATTAGTCACAATGCTTGCAAGGCTTATAGTGATGTGCATTACTGAGTGGGCCCAGAGATACCTTTCCGACAATTGGAGTGACAAATCCTAATCTCGAAATACGCCAACCCAACAAGTACCTTTGGAGACACTTGTAGAGCACCTTTATAATCACCCATTTACGTTGTGACGTTTAGTAGCACACAAAGTGTTCCTCCGGTAAACGGGAGTTGCATAATCTCATAGTCATAGGAACATGTATAAGTCATGAAGAAAGCAATAGCAACATACTAAACGATCGAGTGCTAAGCTAACGGAATGGGTCAAGTCAATCACGTCATTCTCCTAATGAGGTGATCTCGTTAATCAAATGAAAACTTATGTCTATGGCTAGGAAACATAACCATCTTTGATTAATGAGCTAGTCAAGTAGAGGCATACTAGTGACACTCTGTTTGTCTATGTATTCACACATGTATTATGTTTCCGGTGAATACAATTCTAGCATGAATAATAAACATTTATCATGATATAAGGAAATAAATAATAACTTTATTATTGCCTCTAGGGCATATTTCCTTCAATCTATACTCCTAGCAACCCTGTTGCTTGGTAGTTAATGGACAATACTCTCATTCTTAGCGTGCTGGTTATTGAATTATCATTCTAAGACTGATCGTGCTACCTAGTCCATTTTTTCTGGTGCACCCTTTGATCAAGAGTTAGGATTGTATCAATCCCTTTCTTGTTTGGTCACATCGTCTTGCCCTGAAAAGCAAGATTGTTCTCGACCTTAGTAACATATCGGTGGTTCGTGATTTTCCGAATATCTTCTCAGAGGTATCACCAGGTTGTCACCTGACTGCTATGTTGAGTTCTTGATCAAGTTGGTTTCTTGTAGCCACCACTTTTCTCCAAGAATCTGTGTTGGATACCCCTGAGCTAGTTGGTTAAGCTAAACAATAACTTGGAGAGTTGGAAGATAAAAGCTCTATCTGACTTAGTTCATTCCAAAGGGATATCCTTGGGTGTGTGTTGAAGAAAGATGATATCTTCATCGATTTATGCCCGTGATCAGTTGTTGGATCTATTGTCTTGTCCAATCTTTGATTTGAGTATGTGTCAGAGTAAATAGCCACGAGTAGCCAAACCGACTCCCCCTGGCTCTTCAAAAAATTATCAGGCAATTTAAGCCTTCAAGCATACGAAGCATAGGGCCGCCTTCCCCCGGCCGGCTACCCCAGGGCCGACTCCCAGAAGGCGACTCAGTCTCAGAAACCTTCCCCAAGAAAGCCACGAGATGGCCGACTCCAGGAAGCCGGCCCCAAGAGTACCGACTCCCCGAAGCCGGCCATGAAGAGCGCCGACTCCCAGAAGCCGGCCAAGACCTCACCCACCAAGACTGCCTCCACATAACGGTGATAAGACGGGGGGTGGCCGCAGTACAGCCCACTACCCCCGAATCCCGAAGCAGGCATGGCCACAGGACGCCGTACGGGTCAGCCATCTCCCGTCCGGCACGGCACTGTAGCCATGTTGGCCTCAACGTCACCCACGACAGACGCCGGTACGGCCCGCGGGCGGCGGGCCCCTTTAGCCAGAGAGACGCTCGAAGGCGGCCCGGCCTCCCCTACTCGGCCAGGGGCGTTGCCGGCTCCGAAGAGCCGGCTACCTCCCTCCCTCGAAACATGTGCCTCATTAAGGAGACAAGACGAGGTAAGGCTACAGTGAGAGCCCGCAAGGCGGCTGCGCTGTAGCCACGCTTACCTCGACAAGGCCCTCGTCAACAGGGGCGAGGCAACAGTAACCCGCCGCCGACAAGACCCCCAAGCGGTGGGGCCGGCCTGTCGACCAAGAGGCCGGTAGCCGGCGGGACCCACCAGTCGGCGGGCCCCAGTAGCCGCCGGAGAAGCCGGCGAACACAGACACTGACGGCTGGGACCCGTGCCCAGCCGGATTACTATTGTACCCCTGGGGGTAGGCCTATATAAACCCCCAAGGCACCCATGCAAAGGGTTGGTCTCATAGAATTACACACACCATATAGAGAGAAAGGAAGAGCTAGCCCTGTTCTCCTTCTCCCTCGAATCCGACAGCTCAAGGAGCACTTGTAGCTACTTATTTTGATCTAGTGATCATGCGAAGACCCCGCAGAGCAGGACTAGGGGTGTTATCTCCACGGAGAGCCCCGAACCTGGGTAAGATTCGCCGGCGTGCATGTCTTCGCCTCATCCCGTTTCCAGGCACCGGCAACGTCTTACTGGCTCCCACAATGATAAGCCATCCGTTGGCATATGTCGCACCTACCACCCGACATTTGGCGCCCTCCATGGGGCCAGGTGCACCGTCGTCCGGAGACCTGTTCTGGACGGGAAGCCTTTTCCTCCCCCGCGAGCGCAGCCAGCCTGCTGCGCCCGACGGCGTTTGCCCCGACGCGCTGCAAGGCGTCGACGACGCCTGCGCAGCGAGCTACCTCACCGATCTGCTCGGCGAGACTCGCATCTCTGACGAGCCCGCGTCCGACACGGGCACGGACTACTCCGAGAGCCGCCTCGTCAGCCTCCTCGACCAACTTCACGTCTCCAGCGAGCCTGCTGTAGACTTGGAGTGGGTCGGCTGCACCGACCCGATGCTTGTCGACTCTGACACGGCATCGCTCGACGCCTACCCCTCCGATGTGGTAGTCTTCGACGACCCTCTCCCCCGAGCTGACAGCGGCAGCAGTGCTGTCATGGAGGTGCTGGTCATCGGCCACGCCGCCAACTCGGGCAAGAACGCCCACGACGCCCTGCAAGCGGTGATGCACGACTTATCCGTCCCCATCCCGGCCGACACCGACACTGAGACCCTGGAGGCACGCCGCCTCGCCCTCATCGCGGAAGGCCAGAATATAGCCTCCATGAGACGCCTCACCGAGGCTCACCAGCGCGAAGTCGACCGCGCCGCATTTGGCACGCCGCCTCCTGGCGGACCGAGCCGAGCCGGCCTCGTCCGGAAGCGCGGCGCGGCCATCGCCAGCATGCTGGGGGCAGACCGCCCCGTCTACGCCACCCCGCTCGAGAATCTGCGAGCCGCTCAGGCGGCCGCTGAAGAGCTAAAAGGGCTGGGAGCCGATGAGCTCCCCTACATGACAAGGCGAATCCAGCAGCTGATCGACGCGGCCGTAGAACGGCACGAAGCCGGCGCCCGCGCTGAGAGTCCTCCCCCGCGCCGAGAGCACGCCGCGACATCCCGGTCGCCGACTGCGAGCGGTGCCCGCGCAAGGAAAGACAAGGAGCCGGCTACTAGCCGTAGCCGGACTCGGATCACCATCGAGCGTGACGCGGAAGGCCGCCCTCGAGCAGTGGAGCGCCAAGGAAATCCGCCTCCTCCCCCGCCTCGAGGGGAGAGATATCCCAACCCGCCGCCTGTCATGCATCCGACTCTTGGTGGCCGACTAGGCCACCGCGAAGGAGTCGGCGAGAACGACGCCCGCCACCGGATCGACCGCCTAGCTCGATCCCTGGCGCTAGAAGAAGAGGACGATGTCGGCCCGCCATGCTTTGGCCCCCGCATCCGCGATGAGCCTTTCCCCAAAGAGTTCTCGCTCCCCAGAGACACGCCCAAGTACAACGGCTCTGTGAAGCCGGAAGATTGGCTCATCGACTACTCTACTGCTGTCAGCATAGCCAACAGCAACAGGCGCGTAGCCGTGAAGTACGTCCCCCTCATGCTGCAAGGCACGGTGCGTACCTGGCTCAACAGCCTCAAGCCCTACAGCGTCAACAGCTGGCTGGACTTCACGGAAGTCTTTGTCCGCAACTTCACCAGCACGTACAAGCGGCCTCCCAAGCCTCGCCAACTCTCCCTATGCGTCCAAGGGCCCAACGAATCGACCCGCGACTACCTCACGCGGTGGGCCGAGCTCCGCAACTCCTGCGAGGGGGTGCACGAGGTTCAGGCCATCGAGTACTTCACCGCCGGGTGCTGAGAGGGCACCCTCCTCAACCACCGACTCCTCTGCGACGAGCCGGCTACCCTCGACGAACTGCTGATCATCGCGGACAAGTACTCCATGGCCGACTCCTCGATGAAGACCGAGCTTCGAGTGGACGCCTCTGGGAAGGTGATCGCTCCGGCTCCCAAGACGCCGGCTGGTGACTCCAATCGGCGCCCCTACCAAAACGATCACAAGCACAAGGCCCCTATGCCGCCTTCCCCCAGTTGGCAAGTGGCCACAGTTGAAGATGAGCAGCCCGAAGAGCGGCCCACTCCCAAGAAGAAGGGTGGCAGGCCGGCTTGGCAGCCGGCTTTCTCCTACGAGCAGACTCTCGATGCCCCCTGCAAGTTCCACAGCGGCGCGAAGCCGTCCAACCACACGACCAGAAAGTGCTACTGGCTCACACGGATGTCCAAGGGCGAGGGGCTAGTGCGCCTCCGCCTCCCGGCGCGCCGCCTCCAGCCCCCCAGCAGCCGGCTGCTCGACCAGCAGTCGGGGCCATTCAAGATGAGTTCCCTGAAGAGCACGCCGCCTACGTCGTCTTCACAAGCCAAGTCGAAGACAAGCGTAGCCGGCGCCGACAGCACCAAGAGGTCAACGCAGTCGCCTCCAGCAACCCCGAGTTCATGCACTGGTCCGAGAAGCCCATCAACTGGAGCCGGGCCGACCACCCAGAGGTGATGCCGTCCCCTGGCTCCTACGCATTAGTATTGGATGTCACCCTCGCAACGGAGAGGCGAGCTGCCCGATTCTCCCGCGTTCTGATTGATGGCAGAAGCAGTATCAACATACTTTACCGCGATACCATGGAGAAGCTGAACATCAAGGCAAAGCAGCTCATGCCAAGGCGGACCGTGTTGCATGGCATCGTACCTGGCTTGTCCTGTTCCCCGATCGGCAAGATCAAGATGGATGTTCTCTTCGGAGACAAAGATCACTTTCGCCGAGAAGCAATCTGGTTCGAGGTAGTAGATCTGGAGAGTCCTTACCACGCCTTCCTTGGCCGACCTGCTCTGGCCATGTTCATGGCTGTGCCCCACTACGCCTACCTAAAGATGAAGATGCCGAGCTCGAAGGGGATCATCACTGTAGCCGGCGACTACAAGAAGTCCATCGAGTGCGCTGCAGCCAGCAGTCGGCTGGCCGAGTCCCTCGTGGTAGCGGAGGAGAAGAAGATGCTGGAGCGAGTTGTGGCCATGGCCGGCAAGCAGCCGGCCTTGTCCCCCAACCCCAAAGATTATGATGCCCAGGGCTCCTTCCAGCCGGCCAAGGAGACGAAGAAGATACCTTTGGACCCGGAGAACCCGGAAAGGTTTGCAGTCATTGGTGCAAACCTGGACAGTAAATAGGAAGGCGAGCTCGTCGACTTCTTCCGTGAGAATCGAGACATCTTCGCATGGTCCCCAAAGGACATGCCGGGTGTTCCGAAGGATTTCGCCGAGCACAAATTGCACGTCTGAGCCGACGCGAAGCCGGTCAAGCAGCCCCTCCGCAGACTGTCAGAAGAGAAGCGAAGAATCGTAGTAGAAGAGATAGCCCGGCTCCTCGCCGCCGGCTTTATTATGGAAGTATTTTTCCCAGAATGGCTTGCCAACCCAGTTTTGGTGTTGAAGAAGAACAACAAGTGGCGTATGTGTATAGACTACACCAGCCTCAACAAGGCCTGCCCCAAGGATCCGTTTGCTTTGCCACGGATTGATCAAGTGATAGACTCCATGGCCGGATGCGAGCTGTTGGGTTTTTTGGATACCTACTCAGGATACCACCAGATCAAGTTGGACCCAACAGACCGCCTGAAGACTGCCTTCATCACACCATTCGGAGCTTTCTGTTACCTGACTATGACATTCGGCTTGAGGAATGCCGGTGCCACTTTTCAGCGTTGCATGCAGAAATGCCTCCTCAAGCAACTCGGCAGAAATGCCCACGTCTACGTAGATGATATTGTGGTGAAGACAGAGAAGCGCGGCAGCCTGCTGGAGGACCTCAAAGAAACATTTGCCAACTTGCGCCGATTCCAGATCAAGCTCAACCCCGAGAAATGCGTGTTCGGAGTACCAGCCGGCCAACTGCTAGGCTTTCTGGTCTCCGAACGCGGCATTGAGTGCAACCCTGTGAAGATCAAGGCCATTGAGAAAATGGAGATTCCTACCAAGTTGCGGGACGTACAGAAGTTCACTGGGTGCCTGGCCTCCTTAAACCGCTTTATCAGACGGCTAGGAGAGAAGGCTCTCCCCCTGTACCGACTCATGAAGAAATCCACTCATTTCGAGTGGAATGACCAAGCAGACCAAGCCTTCCATGAGTTGAAGAAGATGCTGACTACTCCACCTGTCCTGGCGGCACCGACTGAGAAGGAGCCCATGCTCCTTTACATTGCCGCGACTAGCCGAGTGGTCAGTACAGTTGTCGTGGTCCAGCGCTCGGAAGAAGGCCGAGCCCAACTAGTCCAGAGGCCAGTGTATTATCTAAGCAAAGTACTATCCAGCTCAAAGCAGAACTACCCGCACTACCAGAAGATGTGCTATGGGGTGTACTTCGCCGCCAAGATGCTGAAGCCCTACTTCCAAGAGCATGCCATCACGGTCGTGTGCACCACCCCGCTCGCCGAGATCATAGGTAGCCGGGATGCATCCGGCCGTGTGGCTAAATGGGCCATTGCGCTGGCACCTTACACCATCTTTTACCAGCCCCGCACCGCCATCAAGTCCCAAGCATTGGCCGACTTCCTCGTCGACTGGGCCGAGACCCAGTACCTACCGCCGGCTCCCGACTCTACCCATTGGCGGATGCACTTCGACGGGTCTAAGATGCGCACCGGCTTGGGAGCCGGCATCGTCCTCACCTCTCTCAAAGGCGACAAACTGAGATACATGCTGCAAATCCACTTCGCCGCCTCCAACAACGTGGCCGAGTACGAGGCGCTCATACACAGGCTCCGGCTAGCCAAAGAACTCGGCATACGCCGGATCCTGTGTTATGGCGACTTAGACTTGGTGGTCCAGCAGTCATCTGGCGACTGGGATGCCAAGGATGCAAACATGGCGAGCTATCGATTCCTCGTCCAGCAGATCAGTGGGTACTTCGAAGGGTGCGAGTTCCTTCACGTGCCACGGGCCGACAACGACCAAGCAGATGCCCTGGCGCGGATCGGCTCCACCCGACAGGCTATACCGACCGGTGTCTCTCTCCAGCGCCTCCTCAAGCCATCCATCAAGCCGTCTCCAGAGTCGGATTCTATCTTCGTACCGCCTGCCCCCGATGCAGGCGGATCCGACTGGAGGAACCCAGCAGGTGGCACGGGGACTTCGACAACCGGCCCGGGGACTGCCGTAGTCACACTCGGCTCGGTGACTTCAGAACCCGGCCCGGGGACTGCAGCAGTCGGCCCGGGGACTGCAGCAACACAAGAAGCGATGGCCGACTCCAACCCTCCACCACCCAACCCACCCACCCGAGTCATGGTGGCCGTAGTGACAGTAGAAGAAGTCACAGCTCCATCATGGGCCCAGCCCATCCTCAAATTCCTAGTCAATAGAGAGCTGCCGGCTGATGAGATCTCGACAAGACTAGTGCAACGTCGAGCCGGAGCATATGCAATAATAAACAGAGAGCTTGTCAAGCGCAGCGTCACTGGAGTCTTCCAGCGCTGCGTCGAGCCAGAGAAAGGAGTGACAATCCTCAAGGATGTCCATCAAGGCGAATGCGGCCACCACGCAGCCTCAGTATCACTTGTGGCCAAAGCTTTCCGCCACGGTTTCTTTTGGCCGACTGCTTTGGAAGATGCCAAAGAGATAGTCAAGAGCTGCAAAGGATGCCAAGTCTTCAGTTCCAAGCAACACCTGACGGCCTCTGCACTCAAGACCATCCCCCTCACCTGGCCCTTTCCCGTCTGGGGGCTGGACAGGGTGGGCCCATTCAAGACAGCCCGCGGCGGCTTGACACATCTGCTTGTCGCCGTGGACAAATTTACCAAGTGGATCGAAGCAAAGCCGATCAAGAAGCTAAACGGGCCGACTGCCATGACGTTCATTGCCGACATCACTACTCGGTACGGCGTGCCGCACAGCATCATCACCGACAACGGCACAAACTTTGCCAAAGGAGCACTGGCACGTTTCTGCGCGACGCAGGGTATCCGACTGGACTTAGAGTCCGTTGCCCACCCGCAGTCAAACGGCCAGGTCGAGCGTGCAAATGGACTCATCCTCTCTGGCATCAAGCCCTGACTGGTCGTACCACTAGAGCGATCGGCCGGCTGCTGTCTCGATGAGCTGCCGGCTGTCCTCTGGAGTCTGCGTACTACCCCTAACAAGTCGACCGGCTTCACTCCGTTCTTCCTTGTATATGGTGCCGAGGCTGTCATCCCAACCGACATCGAGTTCGACTCGCCTCGGGTCACCATGTACACGGAGGCGGAGGCCAAGGAAGCGCGAGAAGACGGCGTCGACCTGCTGGAAGAAGGTCGGCTGTTGGCACTCAGCCGGTCCGCCATCTACCAGCAAGGGTTGCGCCGTTATCACAACCGCAAGGTCAAGCCAAGATCTTTCCAAGAGGACGACCTTGTGCTCCGGCTGATCCAGCGAACAGCCGGCCACCACAAGCTCTCGGCCCCTTGGGAAGGCCCTTTCATCATCAGCAAGGCACTAGGCAACGACTCCTACTACCTGATCGACGCGCAAAAACCAAGAGCACGCAAGAGGGATGATTCTGGCAAGGAGTCGGAGCGATCATGGAACGCGAACCTCCTGAGAAGATTTTACAGTTGAAAGTAGTATGTATCATGCTACCCTTTTGTATTAAGTACGAAACAACAGGCCCCCCGAGGAGCACTCGGGGACTGCCTTCCTTTATCTATGAATGACGAGTGTCATATTCATGAATGTATTATTACATTTGATTCTCTGTCTGCCACCGGGTTCGACTAGTCGGCCCGGGGACTGGCCGCCTTAAGTTATATTAAAGTTCTACCTAAAGTCAGACAAGTAGTGTGCCGGCTTCCGAGTCCTGTCTTGTTGAAAGTCGCAGCTCGAAGAACCGACTGTCCGACTAGCAAGAGCCAAAGGCAGAAAGGATGCCCACACGAAAAACGGCTAAGGACTAACGAACTTGTATAACGAAAAGACGGCCTCCAACCATGCTTGCCGGCTGTCAAAACAGCCGGCTGGCCAGCCTCCCAAACACTTCGCTATAATCCAACATAGCTAGTGTACTTGCCCTCCCAACTGGCCAAGCACTTCTCCAGCCACAGATGCAGAGCAACTGTCCGACTGGGGAGGCGGCAACCAAGGGAGGGCGGCAAAGGAAACAACAGAAGGAAGAAAAGCAAAGAACAAGGGAAAGCCAAACGCATGCATAATCATATTTACATATAAGGCCCCCAACAGGCCGGCAATCGATATAGTTCGAATACACCCCCAGTGGGTGGAATTGTGCAAGCCTAACAAAATAATGTTCCAAGAGTGGCAAGACAGGAAAATAAAAGGCGGCAGACTAGACTAAGGGCGCGGTGTGGGAGCCGGGTTGGTCGGTGGAGACGGCGCCACCAGCTGGAGGAGTGGCCGGCTGGCGGGTCTCGGCTTGATCATCGCCGGCTGCAGGCGGTGCACCCGCGCGTGCTTTGTTGCTGCAGGCGCGGTCAAGCTGAGGCTGACCGGCCGCTCCACCATCTGGCCCGGCGTCTTCACCCTCCTCCTCCTCCTATTCGCCCTCGTCGCTGGAGTCGATCTCCTCCGCCGAGTCTTCGCCGTCTGCGGGTTCAGCCCGAACCACTCCTCCGGCTGGGCAACACCGTTGTCGTCCACCTCAGGAGCGAAGGCGCTGGTGTCGGTGTAGTCGGCGATCGCCGAAGCCCGCCGGATGATAGCCGGCCGCGCCGGCTCCAGCTCCATGTCGGCCTGCTGCCGCCAGGTGGCCAGCTGGTCTAGACTCAGCCCGGGATACCAGGCCTTGATGAACTCCAGCGCCCGCCTGGCGCCGGACCGAGCCGCCGAAGCCTTCCAGGCCTCGAAGCGGCCGACCGCACCTCCTGCCAATCGGCAGTCCGACTGGGGGTGCGGGGAAGCACTTCACCAGGCCAGAGAGCGGCCAACACCTGCGCCCCGACACGTTGAAGCTGGTGGAGCAGGCGATGAGCCGGCTGGAGGCGGGCCTGGATCGCCAAGAGCTGCTCCTCCAGCGACGGGCGAGCGTTTGGCGCGATCTCGGCGCCAGCCTACCTCTGTGCCTCGCAGCGGGCCGCGATGATCTGGTTGGCGGCGGTAGAGTAGCCAGGGAAGTACTCTGCGCAAGAAAGAAAGAGAAAGAAGAGAAACACACCAAGTCAGAAAACGAGCCAAAATGGCAAGCGGCAAGCAAGGACGAAGAAGAGGGCGGCCTACCGTCAACCAAATCTTCGATCTGGCCATAGCCGTTGATCAGCGTCTCCTTCGCTTCGGCCCAGCTAGCCGCCTCTGTCTCATACTCGGCTTGGAGAGCGGCCTCGCTGTCCCGCACCGCCTTCAGGGCCGCCTCGTGGCTCTCCTCCTGGTCGGCCAACCTCTTGGCCAGGCGGTCACGCTCCTGTGCCAAGGAGGCAAACTCGGCCTCCTTAGCACAGAGGGCGGCCTGAGTCCCTCCCAGCTGCTCCCTTAGACTGGCATTGGCCGCTGCAGGGATGGCAGAGAAAAAAGAAGCAATAAGAAGAAGTCATCAAGGAAGATCCGACCCGATTGCTCAGCAGTCGGCCCGAATCTCGGGGACTGCACCCAGTGGGTGCGCTGACGCGCCCCCACATGAGATAAAAGACGAAGCACTTACCCCGGCTCTCAGATAGGTCAGCAGTCTTCTGGGTCAGGTCCCGAGCCTGGGAGTTGAAGGCAGCTGCGCGGAGGTTGTCGTAGTCCTGCAAGTCAGGAAGAAGAGCGAATGAGAACAAGAATAGCAAAACAAGGTCCGCTAGGAAGTTCCAAGCCGCATGCTCAGCAGCCGACTCGGAACTCGGGGACTACACCCAGTGGGTGCGCTAACGCGCCCCCACGGAAGAAACCAAGATCAAAAAAGCGAAGACAAGAAGACTAACCCGGATGGCCGCCCGCGTCGCAAGGAACTCGTCGTTGTACTTCCTCAGTGCCACAGCCTGGGCTTGAAGCCGGGTCCGGACGTCCTGCGCGGCCACATTCATCACCGCCGTCCCTCCACCCGGCGTCCACCCCGAGATGGCGCTGGCCGCCTCCATGTCCTGAGCCGACGAGCTAGAGCCCGCGGCCTGCTGCGGCTCTGATGCGGCCTTCCCCGCGCGCTGGCGCGACGGCGTCCGGACCACCAGATCAGTCCTCGCGGCCGGCTCGTCCCTGGCCGATTGCGCGGGCGGCAAGTTAGGCCGGCCGCCTTGGGTCGCCCCAGTCGGCGGGGGCGGTGCTGCCTCCCTCTCCAGGACGACAACGTCGTCCTCCCTCTCCAGTCCCGGCTGGTCGCCGCCGGCTTCTTCTGGCGGGGGCTCTGGGACCTCAGGCGCCGCGACGCGCAGAGGGGTGACTAGCAAAGCCCCCTCCGCCATCGCCCCGGCCGCAGCCTCCACTTGGGCCTTGGCCGCCGCTTCGGTGCGCGCCTTCGCCGCCTCCTCCTCCTGCGCCGCCTTGGCGGCCGCCGCCTTCAATGCCTCCGCCTCCCGCTCCTCCCGCGCCTCCCACGCGTTCCGCTCCATCGCCGCCTGAAGATCGGCACAGGGGTCCACGCGGCGAGTGGTGCTCCCGGATCCTCCCGGCGATCCAACGACGGAGGCGGCAGCAACCCGCTCGAGCGACAATGGAGCCCTGATTTTTTGAGAAAGGACAAGGATTCATGAACTACCAGAGAAAAGAAGAAAGAATACATGAAGAAGTATATACTTACGCCCAAGTTGGGGTCCTCCAGATCGTGCTGCGTCCAGTCGGGGACGAATCGACGCTCCGCGTCTGACCCACCTGCGGTCCGAAGAAGAGGGCTCTGTCGAGACAAGCCGACTAGTCAGAGTCGGCCAAAAGGAACTCGGCGACAAAACTGAGAGAAGAAAGGGGAAAAAGAGAACATACCGTGGGCGGCGGGTGAGCTCGGCAATATGGCTCCTTGCCAAACTGCCACTCTGCGGAGAGCTTGCAGTTCGCAAGGTAGTTCACCATGTGGGCCACTTCGTCGTGCGGCATGTCTTTGGTGCACATCCGACTCGGATCGAGCTGGCCGCTCATCTGACAGATCAGATGAGGGCGGCTCTGGAGCGGAAGCACCCGACGCGTGACGAAGGCGGCCAGCATGTCCGGCCCAGATAGGCCCTCTGACTGGATCATCGATCACCCGCAGTCGGGCGACAGCCGCGGCTCCAGCCGGCGTCAGCGGCATGGCCCGATAGGACCACTGGGGCCGCCTACCCGCCGGCGGGCCGGCTACGTAAGCCGGCAAATTGATGTAGTCGCCTTGCGGGGCGACGTTCTTCACATAGAAGTATGACTTCTGCCAGAGCTTCACCGACTGGATCAGCGTGATGACAGGGAAGGGGTTGTCGGCTGTCACCCTCCGCATCGCGATGAAGGCGCCACTCTAAGCCGGCACGCCCTGCATACGCGTTCCCAGCTTGGACTGGAAGAACTCCTCCCAGACTCGAGGGTGGGGAGGACGCCGAGGTAGCCTTCGCACAAGGTGACGAAGGCGGACAGCAGTACCACCATGTTCGGGGTGAGGTGGTGCGGTTGGAGTTGGTAGAATTCAAGAAAAGAGCGGAAGAAGGCGCTCGTGGGCAAGCCGATGCCGCGCAAGAAATGCGAGCGGAAGACCACCCACTCGCCCTCCTCCGGCTCCGGCGTGATCTCCTTCGCGGGCCCAAGGCGGACTCGCACCTTATCCGCGGTGGGCAGCCGCCGCGTCTTGCGGAGGAACTCGACGTGGTCCTCATGAACGTTGGAGCCGTCCCAGTCCCCGCCGTACTGCATCGCGGCGTGAAGCCTGCGAGAATGAGCGCGGCGGCGGAGAAAAGGATGGTGGGACGGCGCGGCGGCGAGGCGCTGCTGTGAGGGAGAGCAGGAGGAAGAAGATGGCGGAGATGAGGGGAGCGTGCGAGCGCCTGCCGCTTCCCCTCCTCCCCCTACTTATAGCCTCGTGCGGCGAAGCCGAGGAGGCGAGACGTGGGGTGGGACATGGGATTAACTGCACCCACTCCCCCCCACGTCCCGTGATTACTGCGCCCTAAAGGCGTGCCGAAACCGCCGCAGGAAGACGTGCGGACGGCTTTGGGCCGCAGAGAATCCGCGCCCAGGCCCGGGCGTAGGAGTGGTGGGCCCCCAACCTGCAGCGAGGTCTTGTCGCGCGCGTGGGCTGGCAGGATTTTCAGCCAAGGGATGCCACGTGGTTCGCAGGCGGCGAGTGGCTGGCCCGTAGCCCGTCGCGCGCGCCAACAGACTCCCGCCTTCCGACTTCAATTTTTTTTTGCCAAGACGGCGCGCCCAACCAAAGCCGGCTCCCAGCTGCCGGCTCGTCAAGATAGGAAGCTGACCGAGCTTCTCGACTTCCACCCAACCTCAAAGCCCAATCAGCTTCGGGGACTACTGTCGGAGTAAATAGCCATGGGTAGCCAAACCGACTCCCCCTGGCTCTTCAAAAAATTATCAGGCCATTTAAGCCTTCAAGCATACGAAGCACAGGGCAGCCTTCCCCCGGCCGGCTAACCCCAGGGCCGACTCCCAGAAGGTGACCCAGTCTCAGAAACCTTCCCCAAGAAAGCCACGAGATGGCCGACTCCAGGAAGCCGGCCCCAAGAGGACCGACTCCCAAAAGCCGGCCATGAAGAGCGCCGACTCCCAGAAGCCGGCCAAGACCTCACCCACCAAGACTGCCTCCACATAATGATGATAAGACGGGGCGTGGCCGCAGTACAGCCCACTACCCCCAAATCCCGAAGCAGGCATGGCCACAGGACGCCGTACGGGTCAGCCATCTCCCGTCCGGCACGGCACTGTAGCCATGTTGGCCTAAACGTCACCCACGACAGACGCCAGTACGGCCCGCGGGCGGCGCGCCCCTTTAGCCAGAGAGACGCTCGAAGGTGGCCAGGCCTCCCCTACTCGGCCAGGGGCGTAGCCGGCTCCCAAGAGCCGGCTACCTCCCTCCCTCGAAACATGTGCCTCATTAAGGAGACAAGACGAGGTAAGGCTACAGTGAGAGCCCGCAAGGCGGCTGCGCTGTAGCCACGCTTACCTCGACAAGGCCCTCGTCATCACGGGCGAGGCAACAGTAACCCGCCGCTGACAAGACCCCCAAGCGGTGGGGCCGGCCTGTCGACCAAGAGGCCGGCAGCCGGCGGGACCCACCAGTCGGCGGGCCCCAGTAGCCGGTGGAGAAGCCAGCGAACACAGACACTGACGACTGGGACCCGCGCCCAACCGGATTACTATTGTACCCCTGGGGGGTAGGCCTATATAAACCCCCCGGGGCACCCATGCAAAGGGTTGGTCTCATAGAATTAAACACACCATATAGAGAGAAAGGGAGAGCTAGCCCTGCTCTCCTTCTTCCTCGAATCCGACAGCTCAAGGAGCACTTGTAGCTACTTATTTTGATCTAGTGATCATGCGGAGACCCCGCAGAGCAGGACTAGGGGTGTTATCTCCACGGAGAGCACCGAACCTGGGTAAGATTCGCCGACGTGCATGTCTTCGCCTCATCCCGTTTCCAGGCACCGGCGACGTCTTACTTGCTCCCACAATGATAAGCTACCCTTGGCATATGTCGCACCTACCACCCGACAGTATGGGCTATCGTCAAGTCAAATCAGAACCAACGATGTTCGTAATGTTGTCTTACTCGTGGTTGATCCCTCGAGCATACACCATTACATCTTTTGGTCTGACCAATGCTATCACCGTGTTCACATGATGGTGGAAGTCTAGTGATATGGAAATTCCGATGAGTTGCTGTTGAGCCCATCAGCGGCATTTTGTCTCCCCCATGATTCATGTTGAACATTAAAGCTAGCATTGGAAACTTTGTGCGCATTGCCTTCATGTTCTGCTCATGAGGTATACGTTTGGATGGAAGGAGTGACTTCCTCTAATTCACGTGCATTTGATGTAAGTTGCCGCCGTGAATTTGAGAAAGTTTGTTTTGCTTCCCCTGGGATCATCGCAAGTCAGTCACGCATGTGCGAAGTATTCTGTGGTTTGACAGATTAGCTACCTTCATCCCATACGTATCCCGAGCACACCAAGCCACTGATTGATTTGTTCAAGGAGAAGAAGTTCCTTCTTAGGATCCGGACTTATGCAAGGGCTTCGATATCCTCGATGATGGTTCCCAACCAGAACTCGGTAGTGTTTTATTGTAAGACTAATCTGTGGCCATGCTTATCTAGGACAATGTGTTCACATGTTTGTAGCAGAATCCGCTCATGTTTTGGAGCTTGCTACCAAAGTTCATCTCCCGAGAATCTCGCAACGCCATCCTGTCAGTTTGTGTTGCAAACTTCCTTTTCCGGACATGCTGTCTGAAATATCCTGTTACCAGCCAGATCTGAATCTCATGCAGATATGATGGTTGGAACGCCTCCCAAGAACTATAATATTGGTCTCTGTAACCCGGTAAGTGGATGTCGTGGCCAACACACCCAGCCGGAAGACCTATTATTGTAGTATCCTGATTGATAAAGTTGGCCACCTCCCCATAAGGATTCCGTAGGATCTACTTCCGTAGTTATTCCTTATGGATTCTTGCGCTCCCGAAGTACGACCTTCTACTTGATGTTCAAGATATCAAACCATATAGAATGGGTTATGCTAGTACATCAAGGAGAACATTAGAAGCGGAGTGCTAAATGTCTCTCGGTCGATCATCTAGATTTCGTCCCCTTGGCCTCGCTAAGGTGAAATCTGAGAAAGTGTTGTCTTCCTTTACATCTGCATTGTCCATCACTATTCATGATGGTAGTATGATGTGTTGCCAGGATCCCCGACACGTATGTTGGTAAGACCTTGATGAGTATGGAAATGCTCAAGTTCTTGAGAGCACGCGCAAGCAAAATCATCCCTTGTGTAGTCTTCAACAAGGTAGTCCACATAATCCATTCTAGCCCGAGTGTGTCGCTCTCCCGAACTCCGTCAAACGATCGTTCGTAAATTGCCTCAGGCTGATGAGAAGAGTTCCAATGATCTATGTATCAAAAGTAATTCCTTTTTGTCACTTGAGGGAATAATTCTACGAGTCACCTTCCCTGAGGGGCCCCGTTATGGAATCATGGCAATTTTTCCTCGCTACTTTGAAACCCTCATCAAATTGTTTCTTCCGTCCCTCCTGATGCATGTTTTGCCTCTCAGCTCCAGAGATGTTTCTATGTCTCATTCTGTGAGTTGATCTTGTGATCATTAAGATGATCCTAAGTTGCTCGAACCTCAGGAAGATCGATTCTTCGAAAATTCTCCCCTTCTACTCGTTGTCATGTTGGATGTAGTTCTCAAAGCAAGACGTCGAGATCAAGGTGATGCAATGAATCAACATCCTCGAGAAAGACATCTGGATCGTGAAGATTGTGTTAGCTTGTGTCCCTCTGTCTTCTTACCTCATGACTTGAATCTCGGGACGAGATTCTTGTTTAGTAGGGGTGAGTTGTCACATCCCTAGTTCTCGTATGCACTAGGCTAGCCCTTCATGCATGCATCATGTTTAAATTTCTCAGAAACTTGAAATGGGGGATGATAAACCCTAGCAGCAAATGAAATTCAACTAGGTTCAAACTTAAATCTTTTCAATGATCCCAAAATGCCCTTTAGAAATGTTCATCATTTTTGAATTGGTCCAGCACCTCTGACAAAAATGATGCACATATTTCTAGGCCATTCTGGATCTTTGAATTAATTCAAATTGTATTTAAATTGGGGCATTTAAATACTATAAATATTTTTAAATGCTCCAACAAATTTTGGAATTAGTTGAGGGCCTGTGGAATAATTCATTTAGTGCCCATAACTATTTCCAGAATTTTCAGAAGTAATTTGGTTTGAAAACCAAATTTAAACAAAGTTGGATATAAATAGAAAACAGAACAAAAATAGAAATAAGACACAGAGAAAGAGCAAAGCTTACCCGGACCCCCTACCTGACTGTGCCGGCCCACCTGGCTCATGCCAGTCATCACCTACCTCTGCCAGTAGGCAGAGGAGGGAGACAGCACACGCGCGCCCGTGCGCCACCTCTTGCTTCGCGCTGGTGAGCTCTCCCTTCCCCCCTCGCGCCACGGAGACGCCCTGAGCCCTCTCTCCCCTCCCCCTCACTCGCTGCTCTCTCTCCCCTCCTCTGTTTCTATCGCGCACAGCCACCCGAACGCGCCGTCGCCACA